>NW_007727474.1:252684-280195 GCF_000696425.1 Galeopterus variegatus | reverse complement strand
TTTTTTCCTTTTTGTCTTTTTTTGTGTCCGGCAACGGATCGCAACCCTCAGTGTCGCGCCCATACCGGACCGGGACCGGCAATGGGATCGCAACCCTCGGTGTTGCTCCCACACCTCGCTCAGCCAGTGAGCGGGAACCGGTCTGTATGTGGGATCCGAACCCTCGGCGGGAGCGCCACCGCACTCCCAAGCGGCGCACTGGAGCAGTGCGCCACCAGGCCGGCCCAAAACAAAGGAGTTTTTTAAAAAAAAGGTATTTGTAAACTTTTAGGCAAAACAGATACCTTTATTGCAAAAGTCATTAATGAGACTGGGAAATATCTGCCTGGCTAGCTTTCATATTAGGTATGGTTTGCTTTTTTATTTTTTAGGGTAGAGGTAGATTTAATGAGCACACAGGTGAATTACAGATTATTATATGGAAGCTCCTCCCAGCTCTCCTTTAACTTTCTGCTGTTTTATATTCTCACTCATTCCTTCATTCAATATACATTTCGAAACCCCTCTTATGAGCAGATGTTCCAAGTGCAGGAAATGCTACACAAGACAGACAAGCTCCCTATGTTTGAAGAACTCACATTTACTTTGATTAAGATTACTGTCACGTCTGGTATAGCGGAGTGGCTGCGGGAGATTCCTGGTGCCTCAGCCTGAGCAGCAGTCAGCGTCGCAATAAACGGAGCAAAGGATCGCTTACATCTGAGACGGACTACAGACCAGCACGTGCCAGAGTTGGAAGCCCAAGTCAGACGCAGAAGAATAGCCTCACTGAGCAACCAACAGTGCCAGTTGCACCCGAGGCATTCTCAGCAGCAGTAAGTACCTGTGGTGGGTTTCCAGGTGAAACTGAGACAGGCATTCTTAGCTGAGACACTAACAGGTGGTGAAAGCAGTATTGCGACAACGAGGTAACTGATTCCAAGCAAAAACCAGACAATGCTCCATCTACTGTCTGCAGCTTCTGCCCAGCTTGCATTGTTTCTAGAACCCACATCATACTTTTCTCTATAGCCTTCCCTAGGTTTAAAGGGTCCTGAAAGTTTACTGTGGTGGTCAGATTTGGTGGAACAGCAATCATGACTGTGGGCAAGAGCAGCAAGATGCTACAGTGCATTGACCATAGAATGAGATGTATCCTGCAAGATGGCCAAATCTTTATTGGCACCTTTAAGGTTTTTGACAAGCAAATGAATTTGATCCTCTCTGATTGTGATGACTTCAGGAATATCAAGCCAAAGACTGAGATGCAGCCAGAGCATGAAGAAAAACAGGTTTTGGGTATGGTGCTGCTGCATGGGAAGAACTTGGTATCCATGACTGTGGAGGGACCACCCCCCAAAGATACTGGCATTGCTCAGGTACCACTTGCTGGAGCTACAGGAGGCCCTGGAGTCGGTAGGGCAGAGGGCAGAGAAGTACCAGCTGATGTACCAATTCCCCAGGCTCCTGCTGGATTGGCAGGCCCTGTTCAAGGAGTTGGGGGGCCATCCCAGCAGGTAATGACTCCACAGGGAAGAGGAACTGTAGCAGCTACTGCTGTTGCTGCCACTGCCAGCATTGCTGGAGCCACATCACAGTACCCACCAGGATGGGGACTCCAGCCCCACCTGTAGGCAGAGCAACCCCACCTCCAGGCATAATGGCTTCTCTGCCTAGTATGGGACCACCCATGGGCTCACCAATTGTGCTTCCCCCTGCTCAGGGTACACCAATAGGCATATCCCTCCAGGAATGAGACCCCCTCCATCAGGAATTAGAGGTCCACCTCCCCCAAGAATGCATTCACCAAGGTCCTAGGATACATTAGATTTAGATCACTTTTTTCTCTGCAATGTGTCTTGTGAAATTGTGTAGTGTTTGTGAGCTTTTTGTCCCCTTTCTGAATTCATAATAGCTAATAATAAATGCATAGAGCAATTAAACTGTGAAAAAAACATTACTGTAATGTCCAATCTTTTGGCCATTTATAGGTGTCTCTCAGGTCAATTGTTCACAAACATTAGCATTCATCTGAATCACCTCGTGGGCTTATTAAAGTACATAGTGCTGGGCCCATCCCCTGAGTTTCTGATTCAGTAGGAATGGGGTAAAAGCCTGAGAATCTGTATTTCTAATTTCCCTAGTGATGCTGATGCTGCTGTTCTAGGGACCATACTTTGAGAAACACTGTCTTAGGTCATTTCCAAGTTGTTTTCTTCAAAAGTAATGAAATTTTTCTTCCAGGGGTCAAAAAATCTAACCAGCACCAACAAGAATATGTTCATAGTTTGGGTTTTTTTTTGTATTGTGATATATTTTTAAAATTTTAGCTGACACACTGTAATTGTACATATTTATATAGTACAATCTGACGTTTTGATATATATGTATGTTGTATAATGGGTCATGGTAGTTAATGTAACCATCACCTTATGCATTTATCATTTCTTTGTGGCAAAAACATTCAAAAGCCTCTCCTCTAGCTATTATGTAATATACAAAACTTAGCTGTTAACCATAGTCAACCTACTGTGCTATAGAACATCTGAACTTATTCCTCCTATCTAATAGTAATTTTGTATCCGCTGGCCAACCTCTCCCTGTTTTCCCTTCCCTGACTCCCCTCCCCAGTCTCTGGTATCTGGTAACCACTGACCACTCTTCTACTCTCTGCCTCTATAATATCAACATTTTTTTTTTTTTAAGATTACACAGATCATGTGGTATATTTGTTTTTCTGTGCCTGGCTTACCTCACTTAACATAACAACCTCCAAGTCCATCCATGTTGCTGCGAATGACAGGATTTCATCCCTTTTTATGGCTGAATAGTATTCCATTGTGTATATATACTACATTTTTAAAATCCATTCATCCCTTGTTGGACACTTAGGTTGATTCCATATCTGGGCTATTGTAAATTGTGCTCTAATAAACATCGGATTGCAGATTATCTCTTTGGAATATGTCCATAGTTTCTTATAAAGGGCATAACAGACACTCAAACTGGTCATTAAGTCTCCTGCCAATATCCTACATCTCCCTGCTGCACGTTTATTCATCACATCCACCTGGCAATACACAAACTCTGGCTCAGCCATCTTTGTAACTACCCTGGTCTGCTAGGTACTACTGGTGTAAATCACACAATCAAGGAGAAAGCATCACTATATATTCATCGTTATGAGCATGAATTTCAACACAGCTCAACACTCCTTCTATTGTCTGATTTATCAACTGGTTCTCTGTTTTCCCCCATCCTCAAAACTTGTGTCTTTCTTGTGTGCCTCCCCACTATGGGCAGATGATTTTACTAACATGTCATGGAAAAAACAACAGGTAACCTTGGAGAAGAGTCTCAATTTCCTACCACCAAACCAGACAAACCAAACAATCATCCCAAACCAAAGATTCCCTCCAGTTTTCCATTTGTACTGTGCAACCTGCTTCCTGAAGACCTAGCTATAGATTATTGTGTCTCTCTAGTATTCACAACCTCGCCTTCTCTACTGGTGCTATTACCGAGTCAGCATTTTAACGTGCTCAATCTTCTTATAATAAAAAGCAGAAATAAAAAAGTAAAAATAAAAAGGACCCCAAAACCTGCCTTGACACCCGTCCCTGTTCAGCTACCTCTCTCTCTCTTCCCCTCTTACCCAAACCTCTGAACTGAGTTGTCTATTTCTTCACCTTTCTCTCCCTCTTCAATCCACTGCAATCTAGTTCTTTCCCTCAAGGAAAGTTCTCTCCAGGGTCATCAGTAACTTTCAGGTCACTAAACCCAACGGGCAGTTTTCAGACCTTATTATGCTCAACTCCTCAGGAGCACTGCTCAAGCCCTCTCCTCCCCTCCACTGCTCCCCTTCCCATCCTCCCACTTGCTCAGGCCTGAGAGTTACTTCCTCTCACTCTTTATATCATTTACCTTCCAAATCTCATTAATTCTACTTCTTAAATACCTTCAGAATCCATCCACTTTGCTTCACTGCTGTTGCTTCTCCTCCAGGCCACCATCCTTTCTCATATGGCCATCTGTAAATACTTTCAAGCTAGATTTTTGTCCAGCCTCTAATTCTTCTTCCATCTGGGCAGCCTGGCCTCCTTCCCATTCCTCAAATGAAGCAAATATTTCCCCACATGCTATTCCACCCACCTAGAAGGCTTTCTACCTTTTCAACACCAGGCTAATCAATTCAGGTCTTGATGTAACTTCTTTTATCCTCTGTACCATATGAGAGCTCTCCCAGAACACTCCATACCCACCCTATTTACCAAATACTCAATTACCTGTCTTCCCCTGTAAGCTTCCCAAGGGCAAAGAGCATGTCTCTTTGAGCCCATGTTTTTCTTGTGGAACAATGTATTCCCCACAGCCTAGCAAGGTATCTGGCACCTAATCGGCATTTAACTCTTAGTTGAGTAAGTGGATAGACTTGTGAATAAAATTTCTCTGACATAAAATGCATGTTGTCAACAATGAAGCTACCTATGACCTACAGTAGAAATGAAAAATGCCACGTTCAGGTCATAAAAGAGCCTACCACAAGATTTACACTTCTAATAGGAAGAGCTGACTTGTGTCATTCCAGTGTGTAAAGCCTTAGGCTGAACCCTTCCATGCATTATTTGGCTTTGACTCTTAAGATCCTGTGAAGGATCATAAACCTTAATTTATAAGTGAGCAAATCTAAGAAGTTCAGAGAAGTTAAGTAACTTGTCCAAGGTCACTAGCTACCAAATGTATAAACATGATTCAAATTGAGGTCACCCTGATTGCAAATCCTGTGTTCTTAAAACTACCCGCTGCTTTCCAAAGCTGAGCAAGGAAGAAGCCAGGTGCCAGAATTCCTCCCACTAAGCTAAAGCCATGAAATTATGAAGTATTTCTGAGAAGTCCAGTTAGCACAGATAAAACAACAGGAGATAAGAATCTGGATATTTCGAAAGAGTGCAAAAGAGAATCTTGAGACAATTAAGCATGTTTTTAATTCACCCAAGTTTAATACTAGAAAATTTATTGGTATAATTGACTATATTAACAGATAGAAAAGAAAAATCATATTCATCCCAACAAACACACACAAAAAGCATTGAATAAAAGTCCACATCCATTTGTGATTTAAGAGAAAAACAAAACCTTTTCACAAAGAAGAATAGGAGCAAACATGAAGCATCTGTACTCAATAGTAAAATATCAGAAGCATTCTCTTTCAAATGAGAAGTCAAGGATTCTTATCTCTGCCTCTATATGTCTTACTTCGAAATACTTCTTTTTTTTTTTTTTCTTTTTCCTTTTTGTCTTTTTTACTGACCGGCAATGGGATCGCAACCCTCGGTGTTGCACCTGCACCGCGCTCAGCCAGTGAGCGGGAACCGGTCTCCACATGGGATCCGAACCCTCGGCGGGAGCGCCTCCACACTCCCAAGCGGCGCACTATCCAGTGCACCACTGGGCCGGCCCTTACTTCAAAATACTTCTACATGCTTTGATACTTCTATACTCTTCAATTCTATACTGTGCTGACTAGGATGCAGAGGAAAAGAAATATGACAAAACTGGCATTGCAGATAAATGGCAAGAGCAGGGACAATTCAATAAGTGATTCTGGGAAAAGGAAGGTGGATCACAACCTTGCATCATACACTGAAGTTAATTCCAGATGAATTAAGCACTTAAATATCAAAGAAAAAACTTTAATACTCTTAAAAGGAAGCAAAAGAGAATGTTTTGTCCTCAGGGTAAGGAAGGATTTCATAAATAAGTCACCAAAAGAAAGCAAAACAAAAAATGATAATCTTAGGGGGAAAGATGACTAATTTGGTTTCATTTAAATTGAGAACTTCAGGCTGGCCAATCAGCTTAGTTGGTTAGAGCAAGGCCTTATAACACCAAGGACAAGGGTTTAGTTCCCTGTACCAGCTAGCTGCCAAATAGAAAAAAATATGTAAAGCTCAGACTCCAATTATTTTTCTTTCGGGGCTGGCTGGTTAGCTCAGGTGGTTAGAGTGTCGGGTGGTTAGGTGCTGACACAAGGTTCAGGGTTTGATCCCTGTGCCAGCCAGTCCCAATAAATAAATAAATAAACAACTAAAATTGAGAATTTCTATTTATCAGAAAACACTACCCAGCTAGTCTGAAGGTAGTGAGTGATCTCAGTTGATTGTTCACAGTTACAGATCGACCTCTTTGTTCTACTTTTTCCTCCCTTCTCACTACTGCACTTGACTAGTCTTAAAAAAAAGAAAAATACTACCGAAAGAGAGAAAAACGCAAGCTTCAAACTGGAAGATTTAGCAATACATACAAGTGAAAAGGAATTTGATACAGAATTCTTACAAATCTTTAAGGAAAAGAAAAATAAACTTATTTTTTAAATGGACAAAAGACATGAGCAGGTATTTCTTAGAAGAGAAAACACAAATAAAATGAACATTAAAACTACAAGAAGACATTTTATACCCACTAGTATGGCAATAATTAAAAAGTCTGAAGGTCATGCAAGATTGCAGGGTTGTGCCATATGGGAACCCTTTCACAAGGGTGCTTCAAAAAGTTCATGGAAACATAGAATTAAAAGATAATATGAATCTTTCCATGAACTTTTTGAAGTACCCTCATATTTATACAGTGGAATACAAAAGTAAAAATGAATGTACTATAGCTAGAAGAATCAATATAGTTGAATCAGTAGAGTAAAAAAAAAAAAGAAAAAAAAGCTGTAGCAAAATATATATAGTATGAGACTTTTTTAAAAGTTCAATTAAAAAAACAAAATTAAACAATATAGTGTTTAACCAATATTATTTAATTAAATAATATATTGTAATAAAACAATATATGGATTCACAGTATGTAGTAAAAGTCTAAAGAAAACCAGAGAATGAGAAAAAACACCTGGAGAATGGTTACCTCTAGGGGTTTAGGTGGGTAGAGAAATGTGGAATCAAGGTGGGGGTAAGTCGGGGGAGGTTCATGTTTTCTAAATTAGATTGGATGTGGAATCATGGAAGTTAATTTTATTATGATGATTCATAACTTCTATATACATACAATATTCGTTTGTTTTTTTGTTTTTTGTTTGTTTTTAATGCCCCAGAGGCTAGATTTCAAAAGTAGAAAAGAACTCTCCACTTGATAAACATGAGGAAGGGCAAAGACAGCCCAGCTTTTTGGCTGTATTGTTTTATTATTTGTCTCCTTCCTTTTTTTACTGAAACAATCCAGACACTGGCTTCACTTAGCACGCAAACCTGATTTTATAGAGAGTGGTTAAATCAAACCCCAGCAGTGCTCAGGTGAGAGGATCTAATCTTGAAAAATCTTTCCCATCTTCTTCATACTGTGGGAGGTTTGTTTCTTGAGCTGGACTGAAGGGGAGTGCAAAAACTGACCTCACGAACTTAGGTGAATGGTCAATTATACTTTGCAACTGAAGTGCATAGCAGTGTGGCCTCAAGCTCCCCTGCACCTGGGGCTGCTGCTCCCAGAGTGAGGCTTCCTCTTCTCCCCACAAGGGGCAGCCCCAAGAATCCCCACTTGGAAGAATTCGTCTTGACTCAGAAAGCGAAACTGCTTCCACCTTTTCTATAAACCTAAGAGATCTGACAGAAAAACATCTCTGTCAAAGCATATTTTCGTGGCTCATATGTTTTTGTAACTAAGAATATGAAGGCAGGAATCTGTAAATCACAATGAGCAAGGAGCTTAGCTCCCATCGAAAGTGAAGAAAGCCAGCTTAGAAATGGTGTCTTCCCGGGCCATCCCGGTGGCGCACTGGATAGTGCGCCGCTTGGGAAGCGCGGCGGCGCTCCCGCCCGAGGGTTCGGATCCCACATACAGACCGGCTCCCTCTCACTGGCTGAGCGAGGCACGGGAGCAACACCAAGGGTTGCAATCCCGTTGCCGGTCCCCGGTCCGGTACAAAGAAATGGTGTCTTCCCATTGGGAAAGGAAATGTTCTTTCATGTGGTTTCCTCCTGAGCACACCTAGGTGATCTGTTCTGTCACTTCTATGGAGAAGCAATGCAAACAACTTAAAAACAGCTTTTATACAACAAAGGAATAAAGCTGGAACGCAGCCATCTTTTCCTAGAATAGGAATAGGAAACTGTTCACCTTGTTCCTGAATGAACAATCAGAAGGCACCAAGCATGACACGAGTATTCACACCTGTGAGGGAGGGATGCCATTTGCTTAGTTTTTAAAATTCATATGTGTGTGTGTGTGTATATATATACACACACATATATATACCTTATATATATAGCTTAGATATATGTGTGTGTATTTTTTGTATATATACGTATACACACCTTAAATATGTATATATTATATATATTTTTTATGTTGTCAACAAAAGAGCCACATGTTCAATAAAGTCAAACAAAATATATTTAAAAATTAATAATTCCCCTAACCAATCTCATCCCACAATGGTGGCAGCTTGGTATATTCTCCCTTTCTTTACACATTTACACATACATGTATTTTCTATCTTTCTTTTTTTCCCCAAAAAATGACATTTTAGTGTACACAATTACTCCCACTATTTTTTGTACTGAAGAATATATCATGGATTAACCCTTGGTCGGTAGGTCTAGCCACATTCTTTGTAATAGCTGTATAATATCCAACAATATGGATTTACCACAAGTTATTTAACCATTCCCCTACTGATAAATATTTAAGCTGCTTCCCATTTCCTGCCAATACAAACAATGCTGCACTAAAAATCCTTTTTAGAGTTCCTTATGTGATGGTATTCTATTTTCTAACCCCCCCAAATGTGGGATTCCTAGGTCAAAGGGTAAGCATATTAAAATAAGTCAATAGTTACTAACAAATTACTTCCCCAGGGGGGAGAGAGCACCTTTTACCTCACGCCATGCCAGAATGAACATTACCATTTGTTACTGTGGGCCAATCTTGTGGGGGAAAATGCTATTTTATTGTTGTTTTGACTTGTATTTCCCTTAGTTCTTCATGAGGCTGGCATCTTCTCATGCTTATTTGTGATTTCATTTTCTTCTTTGAACTGCCTGTTCAAATCTTTTGTTCACTTTTTTACTTGGTTGCCTGCTTATTATTAATTTTTAGGAATCATTTGTATATTAAGCACATTAACCATTAACACATGATGTGTGTTTATCCCTCTTAATGCTTTGTACAGTTTCTGTTGACTTGGATATCTCTTGTGACATATAATTTTTTAAAAATTTTATGTAGTCAAATATGTCTTTCTTTTTTCCTTTATATCTTTTGGATTTCTTGTTAACCCGATGGCCTCCCCTACCTCAGATTATACAAATTATACATTTCTTAATTTTCTTTTTCTCCCTTTTCATTGGCTTTGGTTTTCGTATTTAGGTCTTTAATCTATCTGAAATCTTTTTTTCTATTGTGTGACATACCAAATCCTTTTCCTTTCTTCAAAGCGGATAGCATTTATTAAATAACATTCTTTCCCACTAAATTGAAATAACATTGTGTCATGGAAAAAGTTCCTATATACACTTGGACAGTTTCTATACTCTCTATTCTTTCCATCAATATATTTATTCATTCCTGTGTTAGTAACTTGTTTTGAATGAGGCAGGTCTCCCTTCACTTCTTTTTCAAAATTTTCTTGTTTTTAAAAAAATATTTGTTCTTCTACATAAGAGTTAAGACTCCCGCTGAGTTTAAAATTAGAATTATATTAAATATAAATATTAGTTAAAGAAGGAAAGATATTTCTATATTACTTTTTCTTTCAGTAACATGGAGTCTCTCTAATCATATCACGTTTTCTGTTTTTCAAAAAGATTTTATGGAGAATCAAGATGGCAGAATAGATGGTCTCCAGCGTCACTCTCTCCCACAATCAACCAATTTAGAACTATTAAAAAGCAACAACAGCCAAGCTAAGGCTGCTAGAGCTCAGGGGAAGAGGAGGAGAGACCTACAGAGTGCATGAAGGCAGGAGAAGCAGCAATAAGAGAAAGAAAGGACCGCTCTGACCAATTGGAGCCCTGGCCATTTCAAGGCTGGCCCTGGTGAGCACACAGAGCAAGAACTGGCAAAAACCACAGTTGTGCCCTTTGTGTGAAGTTGCTTGGAGTCTGCAGGGGAGAAGAGGGCCCCAGGCCAGCAAGACCACTGACAGGGTTCCCATGGACCCACGTAGGAGGTAGGGGCCACAGACAACTGAAAAAAGAAGCCACTCAAAGGCCAGTGAGTCATCACAAGGGACTGGTGCATGACCCACCCCATGGGAAGTGTTTGGAGTGCAGGAGGTGGGGGAGACGGGCCCACAGGGGGAACATTGGGGCACAGCATGGACAGCTGATCTGCCCCCAATCAGTGCAGGACTACTCAGTGGAGATCGGTCAGGAATATAGAACTGTATGGGGTGTAGTTTGCTGGAAAGATTCAGGCCCAGACCAGAGTTTCCATAGAACCCTGGATTACCAGATCTCACAAGACCCAGAAGTACTTAAAAGGTCAACAATTAAAATCTGAGCTGCACAAAAAGCCTTCCCCACAGAATCAGCAGCACAGCAGCAATTTAACTCAACCACAGGGCTCAAGTGCTGGTCCCCACAGCAAGTTCCCCCATTTTAGAAGTAAGCAAAGGACAACAAATTAGTTCCAGTGCAGAGTTTAAGTGCTGGGGTAGCTAATAATCCAATACAGAACTGAAAGAAAACCCAAAAAACCCACAGATCAGAGACAAAGTTCTAATATTAACCAGTAAAGGTCTAACACGACCAAAGAACACCTATTAAACCTAGAAGAGCTGGAAGTCCCCCAGGCTCCCAAGCCAGCATGAGGGGGTTCTGAGGGCCTCAGCCACACACACCCTCCATGTCCATATCCAGCCCAGTGATTGAGCCTCTGTAGAAGCCCCCTGGGCCCCCAAGACAGAGGGATGGGGGGAGACTGAGGGCCTCAGCCACACCCCTTCACATCTGCATCCAGCCCGGTGATGACTACACAGCTACTGGAAGCTCCTCAGGCCCTTGAGCCAGGATGAGGGGTGCTGAGGGCCTCAGCCATGGCCCCCGACATCTGCATCCTGAATGTCAATGACTGCACTGCTGCTGGAAGCCCCTGGTGCTCCCAAGCCTGAGTAGGGATGGGCCATGGGCTTCAGCGAAGGAGCTAGCCATGGGCCAGCCCCACACCCCTACCCCCACCTGTGTTTCCCTCCCCCCGCAACTTCTCCCCCCACTGCTCCGCAACATCTTAGTATGTAAAAATATAATAATAAATAAATAAATTTTTAAAAATTTAATCAAAAAGGATTTTACAGTATTTTACATATTCTACATATAGATCTTATATTTTCATTGTTTATTTTATTCCTGGGTATGTTATAGATTTTTTAATCTATATTATAAATGGATTCTATTTCTTTTCCTAAGTGGTTATTTCTACTATAGGCAAAAGTTATTAACTTATGCATGGCTATCTCATATCCAATCACTTTTCCAAATTCTTTCACTACTTTTAGTAGTCTCTCGGGTATACAGACAAACATTGTATAATTAGCGAACAAAAAGAATCACAAATTCTCTATTATTTATACAGATTTGTTTTCTTTATCTTGTACATTAGCTAAAACCTCTAAAACAAAGTTTAATGAGAATGGTAGCAAGTATCAATGTCTTATTTATTATTTTAACAAAAATGTCTGGTATTTCAGTTTAATTGGATGGCTGCTGTTGGATGTTGGTAAAGGTGTTTATAATCAGAGCTGCCACCTGTAGATGTGCAAGTGTGTAGTGCACAATAGGACCACATCTAAGAAAAGTTTGCTTTCTTCCAGTGTACTGGAATAGTTAAAATACTTGTTCCTTAAAGTCAAAGGTATAAAACAATCTGCACCTGATGCCTTTTTTTAGTAATAGATAACAAATGAACTTACTGATTTATTTAGCTGTTATTGGTCTGTAAGAAAATAATTCTTTTTTCTTTTTTAAGATTTTTAAGCATATTACCATATATTAAAATTTAATAATCTGTCCTAATTTAAAAATATTATTTGTATATGTTGTTATATTTCCTTCTCATTCTGAATGTTGAATATTTTGGTTTTTCTCAATCAGTCTTGCCATGGTTTATCTTTTTTATTTTTTTAAAGAACTAGCTTTTCATTTCATTTATATTTTCTTTTTTTCAGTTATACTGTAGTAGGCCAAATCATGGCCACACAAAGATGTTCACACCCTAATCCACGGATCCTGTGAAAATGTTATGTTACATGGCAAAAGGGACCTTGCAGAAGTAAAGTTACAGACCTTATAATTGGGAGATAATCTTAACCTAATCTGGGTTAGTCCAATCTAACCACACAAGCCCTTTTAAAAGCAGAGGACTTTCTCTGGCTGAGAAGAGACAAGGAGGAAAAAGAAGGAAAAGAAGTCAGAGAGATTTCCAAACCAGTGAGATGGATTCGATGCCCCATTGCTGGCTCTGAGATAGAGGGGGCTGTGTACAAGAAATGGAGAGAGAACTATAGGGTTCACAGCAACCCTTGGCTGACAGCCAACAAAGAAACAGGAACCTCAGCCTTACAACTAACTGCAAGGACCTAGATTCTGCCAATAATTAGCTTGGAAGCTGATTCTACACCATAGTCTCCCAGTAAGAGCCCCAGCAGACTGACACCTTCATTTTGGCCTTGTTAGGCCCAAAGCAGAAAAAACAGCCAAGCCAACCTGGACTTCTGAGATACAGAAACTGTGAGGTAATGAATTTGTGTTGCTGTAAGCTATCGAGTTTGTGGTAATTTGTTATGGCAACAATAGAAAACTAATAAAATTATTCGCGGATATTTTTGTCTTTATTAATTCACTTTTCCTGATATATTTTGCTGTCCTCTTTTAGTTTCTTAAGTGGATAGTTCATGTATTTTAATTTTTTTTCCAAAAAAGAATAATAAATGCATTTAAGCCTATATTCTTCTGACAGCCATTTTAGTTAAGACTCATAGATTTTAGAATAAGTATTCTCTTTTTTGCTAATTCCTAGATATTTCTTAATTTTACATATTAAGATATACAGCAAAGTATCAGTTGGTTTTTAAAGAATCCAGATTAAAAAGCATACCTGGTATAGAAAATCTTTTATTCTTTTCATTTATTTATACTATTTACTTATCATCTTTATTATTATACAAGAAATATATGTTATAGAAATATTAGAAGATACATAAAATAAAAAGCAAAATAATAAGGTGGAATGCAGCCACCTAGTAATAATCATGTTTAACATTTCTGGTGCATATCTTTCCAGATGTTCAGAGAATGCCATAGCATCTAACTAACTCAGTAAAGACAGAGTTAGTTTATTTAGTCCATTTTAACTACTGTATTCAGAACCACAGGATCCTCTCACAGGGAAGCTATGTATGAGTTTGGGGGTTTCTGTTCTGTTCCTCAGAGATATGACCCTCCACTAAGAACACTCTAACATGGGCTGAATGATTTTGGAGAAATCGTGGGAACAGGCCTGCGTCCCAGCTCTGGCACTGGCTGTGTAACTCTGGGAAAGTTATCTACCTCTGCGTCTGCAGCATCTGGAAAGGCTATCTCACTGGAAGGATTGAGAGAGATATGCAGAATGCTTCACAGTGCACAGGCATGCATTCTGTACGATGATGCAGTGCAGAGGAAGTGAGCCAAAGCCAGGCGGACAGACTGCGTGATGCCAAATAGAGAGCCGAGAAAAGAGGAGCTAAAGAGAGAAAAGAGAGCTGAGCTGAAGAGAAGCCAGGAAGTCACGTGGGTCTCCCAAAGCAAGTGGCAGCATCTCAGTGGCCCCTGCCCTGGCCATCCTCATCTCTCAGGGGAGAGGATCCACCAGCTGCAACAGTGGAAGAAGCTGCCTCCCAGATGTGAGGCTGTGGCTAGAACACTGAGGGAGAGTTAACGTGAGGACAGCAGATGTGAGCTGGGCTCAGCCATCTAATTTGAGATATTTTCCTTGTTCCTTCTTGATTGGGAAGACCATGTTAGACGCAGGGTTTTCTCTGTGCTTCTCTTCTGCCTGGCACCTCTTCATTCCCAACCCTTACCTCTAGGCCTGGTAATGCAAACTTAAATTAGTGTCCATAGAGATATTACCTTTCATTTAATTAAAATTCAGCAAGCCCTAAGGTTTTAAAAGCTTTTCTTTAAGAAGAAGAAAACTAAGAATAAATATCCAGTAAGACACCCATTTTTTTAAAGGGGTCATACACTTTAGGGTATGCCTTAAGGTTTTATGGATCCATTCCAGTATCTTACTTCTTCTATATCCACAGAAAAGTAAAATTCACAACGATGTCCCAATCAGTTAGTTGGAAGTATACCGTACTAAGGAAGGAAAGTGAATTAATATACTTTACAAAGATTTTTCAACAAAGTGGTTAGCACCAAAAATACTTTTAAAATTAATTTTTACTTTTGTGACCTAAAACAGTCAAATTCCTATCACACTCTATAAAATCATGTTTAAATACAGTGCTCTCAAGAGTATGTGCCTTTAAAAAGTGAAAAGAAGATAGGGGGAAAATAAAATAATCATTGTGCCTTCAAAATCTAACAAAAAGTTATAAGTTAATCCCTTCACTCATAAAGGTAAACCTAGAAAAGAAGTGACAGAGTATGCGAGAAGGAAATCTACAACTCTTGCCTATGCTAGTTTACTCAGCACATGGCACTTAAAGTCCGATCAATGTCAGTCTAGATGTTAGGAGATGACAATTTCCCTACATACATATGTCAATATTTTAAATCTCACATTCATGCTCATAACTTGTGAATTCTGTAGCTCCGGTGTCCCCTTAAGGGAAAATAGTTATAATGGAAACAGATGTAAAGAATGTTTAGAAATCATTCACAATCTCTGAATCGTTTTACTTTTTATACCTTGTTTATAAATACCCCGAGACACTGACCTGTAAGAAATAGAGTATGACCGCTATCAGTCCAACCCAGCTGTGCAGACTGTACATATTGGGGATATTCCTGGCATTGTGGTAATCAAAAACAGCCACCAGAGAGATAATCACAAGAATGGCAGCAACGGTGTTTAAACCTGCATGGATGGATTTCATCAGGAGCTTGCTGCATTTCCAGGTCCATGGCAGTCTGTATACGATGATGGCTAGGGAGAGACGAGAGGGGAGTGTGTTTAAAACATCAACATGAAATGAACATTTGACACACTGGACACTCCCTTTTGTGAAACCCTGTTCCTTGGCTTCTACTTCTCCCCTTTTCCCAACATTACTCCCGCCTCTCAGTGGCTCCTTGGCTGGCATTCTCTTTACTCCCAACTTGTGAACAAACCTTGGCACTTCTCAGGCTCAGTTCTAGGGCTTATTCTCCCTCTGCACTTTCTCTGTGGGTGATCACATACGCATTGTCACTGAAGTGCTTTCTACATGGCAATGACTCAAAAATGTATATCTCTGGCCCAGAAATTTCTTCTAAACTCAGACCCACCTAATCCAATGCCTTCTTGACATCTCCATATAGATGCTCCCAAATGTATCAAACCTAACACTTCCAAAACTAAATTCTTAATCTTATATTCTGGTTTATGCCTGTTGTCTCCTTTCTTCTTAAAAGTGTCTTAGTTTGATAAGAAAAGAAAGACTAAGGAATAGAAAAACATGCAAAAGATTTAAATAAACATTTCACAAAAGGACTGGCCAGTTAGTTCAATTGGTTAGAGTGTGGTATTGTAGCACCAAGGTCAAGGGTTCGGATCCCCATACTGTCAAGCCGCCAAAAAACAGTATTTTTTTTTTCACAAAATAGTATATCCAAGTGGCTAATAAATATAAAGAGATCAATCCTGATCTGACCATCACACATTGTACACAACTATTGAAAGTCAACTTTCTACCCCACATATATGTATAGTAAATTATCTTTAAAAAAATAAATAAAAAGTAAAAAAAAAAGAAAGAAAGAAAGAGATCAACTTCATTAGTCATTAGAGAAATATAAATTTAAACCAAATTGGAATACCTCTACCACATATCTGAATGGCTAAACATGGAAAATACTGAGTATTGAGAAGGATGTACAGCGATCAGAACTCTCAGTTTCTGCCGATGGAAGTTTAAATGAGAACAAACAGTTTGGAAAACTGGCAGTATCTACTTAAGCTAAACTTATGTATACCTTATGATCTAGTAATTTCGCTCCTAAATACATGCCCCAAAGGAATGTGTGCATATGTTCACCGAAAGATCCATACTATAATATTATTAGCAGCACTATTTATAGTCGCCAAAATCTGGAAACTCTCCAAATTCTCAATAATAGAATTAATAAATAAATTGTGATATATTCACATCATGGAATAATATAAAGCAAAGGGAATGAGTGATCTATAACTAGAACTACTACTCTAATGCCAATCCCAAGAAGCCAGACCTTAACAAGTAGATAATATGATTCCATTTGTATGAACTACAAAAGCAGGCAAATCTCATCTCTGCAGTATGAAAAGTCAGGATAGTAGCGCCCTTGTGAGGATGGGGTATAGCAACTACAATGAAACACACAAGGGATTTTGAAGGCTCCTACTAATCCTGTTTCTCAATCTGAGTGCTGGTTACATCAGTGTTCCCTGAGGGAAGATATAAACTATACACTTATATGAATACATTTCTGCATGTAAATTAAACTTCAATAAAAAAGCTTTTAAAAAGAGTGTAAGTGTCCTAGTTTAAGCAATAGATTACATGGCCACCTTACCCAGCATGTAATTAATTTCGTTTTGAAGACAATATCCTTCCCCTATCCACCCCTCCAGTCCATGGCAGAGAAAATTTAGATATCCAGAAATGTGTGGCAGATGGAAAAGATTTAAAGAGTACTTCCTTAGAAGATGATTCCACTATATCAGCAGTGTATCATGTAAATTTCTTAATCCCAGGGGGGAAAAAAGGAGCTTCATCAAAGACATGCATAATTTGAATATATAAAACTTCACAGGATCATAAAAACATAAGGGATTATCTAGTCCTTTTTCAGGCAGAAACACATCTAAACTTACAAAGACAGTTGTGAATTCAGCCTCTTTCAAGCTGTCAGCACAAGATATCACCCTTCCTATTTTTGGTCCCATTCTAATGCTTGACAGCCTTCACCATAAGGACAGTATTCCTTTTACTTAATCCAAACCCTGAAGGATTGCTACTTACTAATTTTAGTGTATGAGTATCTTATAAATGTTGATAGGGCTGGCCGGTTAGCTCACTTAGAGTGTGGTGCTGATAACGCCAAGGTCAAGGAGAGTTTTTAGATAATTATTTCTATAGTCAATGAATCTTTGGAAAGCTTTTAATGCAATACCTTACAGAGTATACTATTAAAGCTAGCTCAAAGCACCTTCTCACCCCTACTTCATCTTCTGTGAGTAAATTAATGTGTCTTGCTGTTTCTCCCTCGTATCTCCAGAGTCTAAGACAGCCCTGGGTTCATAGTATGTAGCTCCATAAGCATTTTTTTTTAACTCTTATTTTGAGATACTTATAGATTCACATGCAGTTGTAAGAAATAATACAAAGAGGTCTACGGCCATACCACCCCGAATGCGCCTGATCTCGTGTAATCTCAGAAGATAAGCAGGGTCAGGCCTGGTTAGTACTTGGATGGCAGAAATAATACAAAGAGATCTCATATACTCTTTACCCAGTTTTCCCTAATGGTAACATCTTACATAACTATAGTACATTATCACAGCTAGGAAACTAACATCAATGTAATCCACTGACCTTATTCAGATTTCACCAGTTTTACTTATTTGTGTGTGTGACCCATAGTTTTTTTTTTTTTCCTTTTTGTCTTTTTTCGTGACCGGCAACGGATCGCAACCCTCAGTGTCGCGCCCGTACCGGACCGGGACCGGCAACAGGATCGCAACCCTCGGTGTTGCCCCTGCACCTCGCTCAGCCAGTGAGCGGGAACCGGTCTGTATGTGGGATCCGAACCCTCGGCGGGAGCGCTGCCACGCTTCCCAAGCGGCGCACTGTAGCAGTGCGCCACCGGGCCGGCCCCAGTATTTTTAAAATAAATGAACACAAAGAACTTTCTACTGGCTGATCAAAATCTAGAAATCAAACTGATGTCAACTCAAACACTGTGGTTCCCACCCACCACCATGCTTTTTCTCCTTTGAGGATTCAGCGGTACACCCTATACATGTATCTAGTTTTTAGGGAAAGCAGATTCCTTTTTATCTGATGACTTAGTGACCTCTTATCCACAAAGTGAAGCCTTTTGCAATCTGTTACCAGGCAATAATAAAATAAAAATGTGCACTATATGAGACTTAACATATCTCCCCCTCTTCTGGCTCAGCCTCATTTATCATACACACACACACAAAGCTGATCCCTTGCTAGGTAGTAGGTACCATGCTAAGTGCTTTACATGTTTATATTTTAATTCTCACCTCAACTCTGTGAGGAAGGTACAAATTATTATTACCGTTGTACAGAGGAGGACGCTGAGGCACAGAGAGTTAACCGCAATTAGTGTCTCAAAATTATTATTGTTATTGTTATTGTTGTCATCATCATAATCATCATCCAAGTACCACTCGGGGAAAGGAATCTGAGATGAGTGAACTTGAACATCTACATATGAAAAGGAAATACTCAGGATGTGTTTGCTTGGAAAGCAAATTATAAACAATAAATCATAATAGTTTTTCCAGTGAAGACCTTATTCTTCTCAATACTATAGGCATTACAGAGGCATGTGTCAAATTTGCCATAAAACTGAAGTCTTTGAACATTAAAACTTGAGTTTTAAACCTTTTAAATGTACTTAAATGTTTTTCAAATTGGCTGCACATCAGCTTTTCTTCTTCAGCAGTAGCATGAATGGAACACATTTAATCTTTTATTGATAATTTGGGGTCATCAAGAAAACACCAATTATTATCCTGTAACTATAAGAAGTCCTTAGAGGTTTCTGAAGCAGGAGAAGTACTTGCCTCTGACCCAAATGGACCCAGACAATTACAATTTTAGAATTCCTAGGTCTATTTAGAGTTTTTCTATCTCTTCTTTTAATTTCCTGCACAGGTTAGGGTGCCTGCCTCCAGCTTCTCCCCTCCATCATCCTGCCTTATCTTAGATTCCCATCAGCTCTAGTTCTAGCTTATACATTTTTACCAAAAACCTTAACTATTAAATCTGGGTGGCGAGTACATGGAGGTCTATTATATTATTTTCTATATGGTTGAAAGAGTTCAGTATAGTTTTAAGGTTAAAAAAAATTTTCATATGTCTGCAAACCCAGAAGCCATTTAGTCTGAACTACTCAATAGGCAGCTTGTGGAGACCTGAGGGGTTCTCGTATGAGTGAGGTGCATGACCTTTAGCACACAGAGTTTTCAGCATCTACCTGGCTATACAGAGGCTCTAGTTAGAGCCTGGTACAGTTGAATATGCTTCAAAATGCTCTCTGGGAAAATAAAGGATAACTGCAAAATGCTACATTTGCATAAGTTGTTTACATGCTTTTAAAAATTTATAAATAATCAAAATATGGTGGAATTCAAGAGAAAGGGGCAACCTTAACTAATCAAACCACATTCTTAAAAAAGAAGCTGTTCTGAACAGTTATAAAAACTTCCTGGAGAGTGAAATTTAAATATTTCTTGCTGCTTTGGCTTGGCACTTACCTAGACACCATTCCTAAGGTTCAATGAGATGGAAGAAAAAGGTCTCCTAAGCCCACAAGGAGAGGAAATGGTATAAAACAGCTACTTATGACTGAAACAAGGGTTTTCTGTTAGAGGCTCTAGTTGGCAAGACCATTTTCCCTCAGAAAAGGAGGGGAACAACAAGACATATGTGAGAAATACGTTTTAAATCCTTTAAAAGAAAAAGTTATTGGTGGTGGAACATGCTAGCATGATAAAAAGAAAGAAGGGAAAGAAGGGAGGGAGGAAGAAATTAATACCTGTGTATAATTATTCTTTACACAACGAAGAAAAAATATAGTAACTTGAATTTGAATTTAATTATTAGAAAATGTCTTAGCTCCTAATCAAAATTCAGGAATATGTAAAAATATATATTCTCTAAGATGTAATCTCTGATTTGTCACCAGCTTTCCATCCATATACCATTACCAAACTATCTGTGCTCAAAACTATCTATTGCTCAGAACTAATCTTGATGTAGTAACCAGTGGCCTCCACACTGCTAATTTTGATGGTCAATTCTCAGTCCTCATCTTGCTTGACTGGAAGGCAGCATTTGATATAACTGACCCCTCACTCCTTCTTGATATACTTTCTTCACTTGGCTTAAGGACAATTTTAGTGGAAAGCCTGATTGAAGAAGGTTAAAGAGAGAACAAAGGAGAGGAATTGAAGACTGCAAGGACTGGCAAATATTTTGAAAACTTCTGTGGTAAGGCAAGCAGAGAATTGAGGCAGTAGCTGGAGGGGGATACAGAGTCAAGAAATTTTTTTGTTTTTGTTTTTAAAGATGATAGAAACAATAACATGTTGAAAATAATCCATTGGGGGAAGAAACTTAATGATGCAGGAGAAGGGAGGAAGAATTGATGATGGCAAGAGGCACAGAGAGTACTTAGGCAGTGACATTCCTTTCCAGTGCAATAGATGTCCATTCCTCCCTGAGGTTGACTAAGCCAGTGTCTCTAACTTGGCTGAACAGGAGAATCCCTAGGGGAAGGGAGGGCACTTTTACTTTAGATGCGACTATTATTGTCACAAATGAGTGGCTGTAAAATTGCATTTTGTTACTAAGAGTTTAATGACAGCATAGAAATAACTAACCACTCATTTGACAACTATTTATTGGCCTACCATGTGCCAGTTCTAGGTGTTATTTTAGGTGCCTGGGAGATAGCAATGAGCAAAATAATGATATCTAAAATATTTCTATTAGTTACATTATTAAGAGATCTGCATGCATTTGTTTATAACAAAAAAATGTTGTTTTGAATGGCTTTGAAATCTCTTCATGCTTTGTAAAAACTCTCATTTCCCTAAGATTGCTAGGTTTTATTATCAGTGGTGTCCCCAAGGCTTGTTTTGGAGTAAGCATTTGGGGCGCTTTCTCTATTATCTTCTTTGCCAGTTTTTACCCCAAGAGCCTTTTCAAGTATATTTAAGTGACCTTGGAATTTGGCCACTTTTACATACACTAACAAGATATCCTAACTGCCTTTTAAGAAGTACTCTTAATTTCTTTCTGTTAATCTTTTAAATGTTTCTTAAATATAGTTATATTCTCTCACAAAACCAACCCAAGATCATTAAACTATTTAATTTCTCTTCGTTCAGTTTAAACAATAAAAGGAGTTCTATATGTGGGAAAGTAAGGAGTATAGAATTGCCAAGACTTTTTTTCGTTAAATTTAGACACCTGAATTTTTTACCTTTTACTAAAGAACACATTCCACCTCGCTGAACCTTTTAAAAGGTCAACTTCCACTTTGAGAGCGTTTGTTTCAGTCTTTTCTGTGGCCTTCTTTTCAAAGTTTGTTTCTCTGATTTCCCTGCAGTATACTTATTTCATGGGAAACATTCCTTTTAGAGAAGGACAAAGCCTCTTCTAAACTCTTCCTCATTCACGTCAGTCTGTTAGCTAGATTTCCCACTAGTTTAAATTTTTATTTGAGTTTTAGATTTCCCATAGTCTGTTATACTTTATTTTAGAACATATAACATTTTCTAAAATATATTTGGGGAGATAGAGAGAGTGGAAAGAGAGAGACAGAGAAAGATTTATTTTGTAATTTCTATGTTAGCCTTGCTTTCTTCAGAGCTTACTTTTTAAAAGTGTTTCAAAGGACTCATACTTATTCTGACATAGTTTCAAATATTGTTTGATGATGGTATATTGCATTTGTGAAGCAATTTATGCTTAGAGTAATAACTATACTTTAGTCTTCCTTATCTCGAAATATTTGTGTATTACAGAAAGGAAGAACTCCATTACACCATGTTTATTAGTAGAGATTTGAAACTTCATAGCCTAAAATTTTCCTCATTGCAGCAATTACACACAGTAAAAAGGCCTGTTATAACATAGCTAGTCTGTAACATGTGCGTTTCCCTCACAGCCTATAAAGTCAACTATTTACTCCTCCTTCCACTGAAGCCTTCCTACTGCTTCGGGTAAGGAGTGCAGGTAGGCCAGCTATGGAAGAACTGGGGAGGACTATGCATGTGTCTACATGTATGAAAAAGTCTACGTTCATATCAATTAAATGTATTATGTGATTACAGTGCTTTGCAAATCCAGCATCCAAACAGTAAAGAGGATGGGTAATGTCGACAAGACAACCGTTGGAACATTAATACAAATACAGTAACTAAGCCTAAAGAAAACAAGGTTTGCATAAGGGCAGCAGATGAAAATTACCAAAATATCAATTTACACATTTTTGCCCCAAAATATATAAATATAAACAGATTAAGAAAAACCCAAAGTTTAGAGAAATTAGAAAACCTTTTAGTTAAACTGTGTGAAGGAAGAGCTTCAAAGTGTATCTTAGATGAAGCTTTTTGCTTCTCTGAAAAGAAGATTTTGCAGAAAATAAGCATATTGCCATAAAAGCAGAGAAACAATGAAAATAAGGCCACTGAAAAGACGTATACTACTTCCATGGATAAGTTACTTAACTCATAGGTGCCTCAGTTTACTCATACCTGTGAGATAATGCAATTAGTGCATTATCACAGAAAGTACTCAATACATATTAGCCATTTTGTGACTTTGTCTCCTCTTTGGTAAATGAGGTGACAAGTAATATCACGTGTTCAATCCTGAGAAGATATTCCAGGACCTCTGAAAAGTTTCTTGGTATTAGGAGCTTCTCTGAAGAGTAGATGGAAGAGATAAAGGGACCGTTCCTGCTGCTTTGAGCAAACAACTTCTGTGTTGACAGCTCTGGCCTAACTTGAGGGCTCCACCACAAAGGAAAGAATGCTTCTGGTGACGGCGACTTTGGAACTCGAGTATGTTTTTCTCATTTTAGTGCAGTGGCAAAGCAGCTGGGAGTTATGCAATGCAGTGACTGAGTCGGCCAGTGGTATTTACACCTTCATGCCGATCTCATGCGAGGGAAGCCTCTGGACCGCTGAGCATCAGTAACATCTTCCACTACAGCCCAGGGTGGGAGAATGCTGGCCACACCTGCCAAAGTCTGGAGCACGAGTGTAAAATGGAAAATACCAAAACCAAAAAATAAAACAATACTTTTCTTTAGGAAGGAGGTCAGCGTTTTTGTGCCCGCTTGTTTGTTTGTGAGGAGTTAAACACTGGTGTAGAAAAGGCAGCCTGCTCCGACGCAAGACTAGAGGTTTCAGCCAGTGGGCATCTCTTTGCCAACCATTTCCACGCCTCTCGATTATTTTCTGCGACATAGCCCCGTCCACCACTTCCTACCTTTTTCTAAATACTTTCTCAAGGCCACGGCCTCGAGTTCACTTTTTGGAAGGTGGTTACAAATAAAAGGTGCTTGCGCTGCTAGCTAGAGGTCCCTCTAGCCAAAGAGCAGGTGAAGGAAATTGTCAGGACATTGTGAGAGGCACTACACAACGACAATAGACACTGCCACCGACTGAGCCCTCCGCGCCCGACGCGTCGCAGAGAAAGCGGGCCGGGGCTGGCTCAGCGCACGCAGCGAAGCCCAGGGACGTCCAGAACAGACGTCCCTCGGGGCCATCAGCCGCGGGCCCTCCCCGGGCACCTCCCACCTCCCACCCCGAGTTCGGGGCAGCGCCCTACAGGAAGCCCCGGAGGGGAACTTTCTCCAGTCGGCTGCCACATCAACAAGTCGGGCTGCAGACCGTGCGGCGACTGCGCAGGGCAGCGCAACACCCTGGCGGCGTCCCGGGCTCGACTGAGTGTAACTCTCTAGGAGTGAAACCCAGAGCGGATCTTCACCCGCCCGGCCATCGGCTGGCCAGCCCCTTCGCCTAGGGTTGACGACGCTCCGAAAGCCCAAGTCTCGCCCCTCCATCTTTCCCCCTCGCCGCCCCCCGAGAGGTGCCCAGTACCAATGCCCTGGATGAAGATGAAGCCGGTGACGACGAGCACAGGGTGCCAGTTGAACTCGAGCGCGCCCCCGTCCCAGCCGAGCCCCTCCCTGTAGTGGAGGATCCAGATGAGGGTGAAGATCACGGACAGGAAGCCGACGAGCAGCGCCGACACCAGCAGCCCCAAGAAGCCCCTGAAGCCCTCCATGGCCATCAGAACACCATGCTCCGCGCCGCGGCGGCCGCAGACACTCGGCGAGGCGGCGCGGCCCCCGGGCACTGGCCGCGACACGGGACCCGGGCGTCGACTCCCGGGCTGTCTCCGCCTGTGGGGAGGGGCTTTCTCAGCGGCCGGCCCGGGCTGTGGGGCCTCCTGGGGGTGGGCAGTTGGCCCTGGCGCAGAAACGGGCCCAACCCCGGGATCACGCGGCCGCCGAGAGCTCTCACTGCTCGGTGGCCGCCCCTGGCCCTGCGCCTGTGCTCGCGGAGATAAATAACCGATGCAGTTATTTGTTCAGAGAGCGAGCCCAGAGGATTGCATATCCACCACTTCTTCTAACTCTTCCCGTAACTCTGACTTATTTGTGGGGAGTCTGAGCAGGGCAGTGGTGCACGCTCTTGGTTATCAGAAAAGAGGGATCTGCTGGATGGGGTTATGGGTGTGCTTTTAATGATGAAGCCTCCTGAGCCACAGTTCTACAGGGCAGGCTCTCTCTGGTGCCAGGGAAGCGTCACGGAGGAACCAGTAGCCGGGTATGGACCTCAGTGAGTTTGGCCTACACCCAGCAACGAAACGACTTTGAGTTTGCTGTCGAGAGAGGAACGATAGGCACCTTCTGGACCCTGGACGTACCCATATAGTATGATAAAATGGACTTAAAAAGTGTCCACCTGCCCAAACTGATCTGAACCAAAGCCCCACTTTGATCAAGTGAAGCTTGCTCCCTGCCCTCTTTCCAGCATTATCCTTACCCTTCTCCATTGGACAAGAACAGTGTCCGTGTTATCTATTGCTGTAAAAACGGAGTGGGGAAGGGGCGTTCTGGCTACCAGGGCTTCTAGAATGCTTTTGGGAATGCTCACTTCTAGCCCTCTGTAGCTTATCACCAGGACTAGTTTACGGTATTGTCTTGTTGCCATCTTGATAAACCTTAGAACGTGCAGGAAGTGTAATGGGGATGATTTTCAAAAGTTGGGTTTTAGGCCGAGGAAGTAGGGAGTGTCAAGCACTGGTAGTGGGGCAGGATTAAAGCATAAAAGTAAGAGACTACAGACCTCACCTGTGCCATTATTTTTCCCTTAGTGAGGAGACTAAGCAAATAGAAGAGAAGGAACATCTCCCCCATCAGCACTTTCTGTGATCTGGCCCGGCCTAGGTCTCCGCCCTAATCCCTTACCATAACCTCACTGGCCCTGGATGTCCTTGGCTATAAACTTCTCTGGCAGCTCCCTACCCACACCCACACCTCTAGATTTGCCTAATCCCACCCCCATCAAGAAACCTTCCCTGCGTCCGCCAACGCCCCTGACGATTTTACACTGCACACACCTCTCTTCATCACTTATCAAGACGTAATGTAATGATCGGTTTCTGTGGCTGTCTCCACTCTCCAGACAGCTCCCTTGAAAGCATCAACTGTCCAATTATCATTTTATTTGTCCTTGGCATATAGTAAATAAACATTTGTTGGGAAATTAATGGGACTGAGTGTGTCAGTCAGGATTCAGGCAGGAAACAGATGGCAAGGTCCAGTTGGGTAATTTAATAACGAACAGGGCTATTTATATACAAAGTTGTGGGCAGGGTGTGGGAAACCACAGTGTTGAGGCATTGCCTCACGCCTGAAGGGGAGAGGGTGGCTGGGACGCAGAACAAAAGCTGTGTGGAAAGGGCGGTCTGAGTGGAGACTGGGAAGGGGGATAAATATTCCAGCCTTACTCTCCTCCCTTCTGATCCCCTGCCAGGGTCCCCCGGTGGCTATCGGAACCTAATCAGAAGCCAGAGGGCAGTCAGTGTAGTCCTTACAGGCCGGCTTCCCAGGACACATAGCAGAGTGGAGAAGGGTAAGAGTAGATCTGTAAGAATAAATAGAAATATCATTAAATCTTCCAGTTTTATTTTTCAAACATTTTTTGTTCCTGAGTGCTGTGAACATTCCATTTAACTCGATACTGTTTCTTTTCCTCTGCGACATTTAGCTAGGAAATCTTTTTTCTTTTTTCATTGTACATGTTTATGGGGTACATATCTATTACCTAGACATTTATCATTTCTTTGTATAACATTCAGGATCCTCTTTTCTGGCTATCTTGAAATATACAATGTGATATTATTAGCTATTGTCACCAGGAGCCCCAGAAGTTATTCTTCCTACCTAACTGTAACTTTGTAACTTTATACCAACCTACCAACATTTTCCACCCCCCACCCCCTTCCCTGCCTCTGGTAACCACTATTCTATTCTCTGTTTCTATTTATTTTTCTCTCTTTTTATTTTTCTTAATTGACCCATGATAATTGTGTATATTTATGGAGTAAAATATGGTATTTTGGTACATTCATACTGTGTGCAATGATCACATCAGGGCTCTTAGTATATCCATCACCTCAAACATCTGTCACCGCTTTGTGATTCTAGAAACATGTACCTGTTGACACAGATTTTTATTGTCCTTGACAGAAATGTAGAATGTAGAATAAGGAGATAGGTTGTGAAAGGGAAGGGAAAGAAAATCTAAACCGCATCTACCATGAGATGAGGAACCAGGTCCCCCATATGCCACTTATCTATTGAACTTCCATGAAGTAATGCTGCGTTTCTTCTGGTACATACGGAAGTCCAGTATCCTAATCAAAGTAGTAATAAATTGTATACAGTGGGTTGTTTGTGGGATAAGTGGCCATTTTTTAGACTTCCAGATAGATGTTGACTGTGTGTTGGTTCCTCTCTGTTTGCCTCTCCATTCTCCACTCTTTGCCTTCCCTTGTGTCCTGGGGGGCTGATGTCTACAGAGTGTGTCATCTGGCCTTCCTCGTCCTCTGGCTTCCGGTTGGATTTGGCCAATGGGTGGTGCTGACAGTAGATTAGAATGCAGGAGGAAAGACAGGTCAACCTTGTCAGGTCATGGTTTTTGCAGTGGTTGCATTCCTCTTTGCCACATGACTCTCAAGTGTCCCCGCTTCCACAGCTTGGCTCTCATGAGGGTCCAATAACACCATCCTCTCTTGGTTCTACAGTGCTAGGCATAGTATAGGCTTCCTTCAGTTGCTTTTCCCTGGTCTTCACCATTCCTTGTTGAGTTCTCTTAAATCTGTTCACATCTCCGTAAATAATTGATTTATTAACTCTCTTCAATTAAATCCTTTGTGTGAGCCAGCTGTTCCCTACGGGACCCTGACAGATACAAGTGGAACAATAGAATACTCTGGTCTAATACTACTGTTTCCCTAGCCACCCAATTATCCATGACTTCTTTTTTTTTTTTTTTTTTTTTTGTGTCTGGCAACGGA
>NW_007727474.1:221987-252131 GCF_000696425.1 Galeopterus variegatus | reverse complement strand
CTCTGCTCCTGCCTGTGCAGCGGCTGGGAGGGGGGAGCCGGTCTGTTTGGGGGATCCGAACCCTCGGGCGGGAGCGCTGCCGCGCTTCCCAAGCGGCGCACTATCCAGTGCGCCACCGGGCCGGCCCTATCCATGACTTCTTAGGACATATTTTGAATGGAGGAATATATGAAGCGAGAGAAAATCAAAGGCAGGAGGAATGAGGTCACACCTGTTCCTTTCCTCCCTTTTACTAGACAAGAGATTTGGGTATCAGAAAGCAGTCCCAGATGACCAAGACAAAGTGACTCATAGCTGACACTATAACTCAAGATGCAAACCAAGCCCAGGAAGTGGTCAAAGGCTCCTTAGTGAAATAAAGCCAGGATTACTGTTTTGCAAAGAACATGGTCAAACCCATTTTAATGGGAGAAATATGCTTTCCTTGTGTGAGACTATACTGTTGCCTGAAAGAAACACTTGCTTTGCTGAGGAGTTTTTCTTCTGCGGGAACTAGTGAGGAGATTAGCCCCTGCTTTCTCTCTAGGGAGACTGAAGTGAAACCAGTCCCTACCGCCTCCCTAACTCGAGAGGCTCTCCAAGTCCACCTGCTCCAATTGGACAAGACTGGGGCAAGGAAAGATTTCATTTCTATCTGGCCACAGCCTGAGGAACCCCGGTTTGGAAAGAGGTGGAAAGTACCTCTCTTGCTGAGGAAGCAAAGAAGGACATTGACTGGGAAGCAGACAAGAAGGCAAGAGGAGGGTGTCTGGAGGGGGCACTGGGGTGGGGAGAAGTACGTTAGAGCAAGGCATTACTTCTGTTCCTTCCACACTACACTGCTTTAGGGCTTACCAGACTGTCTATCTAAGGTTTTAAATGCTTCCATCATCATCTGGTGAGAGTTTGGTTTGGGGATAACTGGTGAGCCAGGAAGCACTCAGGAAAGGGATTGGTAACTCTTTCTAATCATTTTGCTTCTGGCAAGATATATGACCCCATCCTGGCTCTTTCTCCCCAGCCCAAGCATTAGTAGATGGAGTCTACTCCAGGCAGAGTCTGGCCTATATCCAGACATATGAGAAATAGGATTAAATTCCCTGATTCCCCAATTCTCATCTACCACCTTTACCCCACAGATTAGCAGTAATAACCAGGTGTAGAGGAAAAGAATGGGGCTTGCTCACATCTAGGTTCCATTTATTTCAGAGTACCCTCCCCATGCAAACTTATAAAGCCTAGACTAAAATATAAGCTCCTTTAACATGGGGATTAAGTCTGTCTTTTTTTGCTGCTGTTTTTCCAGGACCTATGTTCTAAAAATATACATGGCATATGTTTTGAGCAGGTAGAGTAAAACACAGACACAAAAATGATTGCCGTGCCCAGGGCCCCACCAGGGTCCTGAGACATTGAGCCAGGGGAAGCTGAACCCAGCTGCAACTAGACAAGCTGCTGCCACCACCCGGGACCCCACTGGGGTCCTGAGGTATGGAGCCGGGGGAAGCCAAATCCAGCTGCAACCAGTAAAGAGCACACCAAAAACCAAAAATACCATTTCCACGTGGGTAGCCCACCATTGCCATGGCTGCCACAAAATCATCTAGTCTCTATAGTAGCAGTCACAGCTGCCATGCAGATGGCATGCCAGACTCTCAACTGCATTGACACAACAAGGAGAGGCACCAGTGGAGACCAAAAAAAAAGAAGAGGTCCTCTCTCCACAAAGCACACTCCAGAGTCATAGAAGAAGCATCTAATTTATGACAGTAGGGGAGGACTTTATCACACCTGTCTCAGTACTGGACGGGTCATCCAGGCAACAAACCAACAGAGGAACGGTTAATCTATCAGACGGGAAGAACAAATCTATGGTTATTAGAGGGGGGTGGGGAGGTAAGAGGGGGGAAGGGAGAAATTGGATAAGGGGCATAAAGAATAAGTATGATTTATAACAATGAATATGCTAATAAAAATAAACTTTAAAAAAATGATTGCCATGAAGGAAGAAGTTTGGGTTGTTTTGTTTTGTTTTTTAAATATTCATAGTTCCCTAGAAACAGTCAGGGCATGCCACACAGGGCCACACAAGGAAGCACCAAAGCGAGATGAGTTGCAGAGAGAAAGGGGAACTGCAGGCAGGAGCCTTTATTGCGGTTTTCGAGGGAAGGAATGGGTGAAACAAAATAAGCAAGAGGGATACCTTATGATTGGATAGTTTGAATGATTTGGGAGGGCTCTAGTCATAGGGTGGTCCTCAGGTAGGCCCTGCAGTGATTAGGGCAGGGGAGAGTGTCCTAGAAGACATCTGATAAAAGGAGCCAGGTTGAGGGTTTGGAATCCTAATTGGTTGGTGTGCATATCAAAGATGTGAGGACAGGTAAATTGTTCTCTCTAGGAATTGGTTAACCCTGGGAGGGGCAGTTCCCTGGATCCACAAGGCCCCAAATACCAGAGATCAAGAATGCACAAAATAAGAAAATATAGTAAGCACAGTCTAGAACAGTTGTTGATAGATGAAAGGCATTTAAAGACACATGCATGCACTGACTGAAAGACTGACTAGAAGGTTAGATTAGAGAGCCTAAGATCAAGTCAGAGAAATAGCAAGGAAAAGAGTGCTCTGGAACATTTTTCTCATAACCAAGCTTTCTTTCACATAAACCAAATTTTATAAGTACATTGGACTGTTTGGATGGGACATTATCGTATGTGAAGAACAGGATTATGCCATTATTAATGAGTAGCCAAAAACATCATTTTACCTTTGGAGAACTTTTATTGGATGTTCTCTTGTTTGGCTTTGTAATAACAGGAACCAATGTTCAAGTTATAATCCTCTCTGTCACTGATGCTTTTACAGGCAGAATATCTCAGAAATATATTTCCAGAATTTTGGCTCACAGATCTCAGGGCCTTACTGAAGTATGAACAAATTATGCATGTCCAAAAAAGAACTCAAATGTGGACCAGAGAAGCTTTCTTAAAAGGTCTAAATGTATTTGGCTAAATAAATTTAACCTGCAAACAGTTTACACATGCCTCACTGGATCTTGGAAAGACTTGATTATAGTTTCAGTTATCAGGTAAAACACTTTTTAAAAGAGAAAATCAAATGATATAAATCTAAATTTTACTTTTGTTCCAAAATAATTTAGTTCAGCTTCTGACATTTGTGTTGCCTCCAAGACTAGATCCTTGAGATTCCAGTCAACAGGAAGCAGCTTAGAATAAAGAAATACACATTGTTCTAGGACTTCAATCTGCTACTAGTTTGCTGTGTAATCAAACAATTCACAGGAGCCAAAAACTAGGTTGTAATTTGCTGATCCGTGACGGGACAGCTTTGGGCTCAGTTAGGTTCTTAACCTGGTATACGTGGATAGAACACAGATGGGAGGAAATTGTGCCTTTATTTTCATTAACTCCTAACTGAAACTTGGCAATTTCTTTAACTATGAACACAAAAAACAGACCTCACTAGTATTTGCTGTAGCTATGTCTTTGTCACCAATAAAAATCACTGATACTTTCATGTCGCATTAGAATTGTTGCAGATATCTCAATTTATCGTATATGCTCAGTACTTCTTCAAAGTAACAGTAGTTATTAGACCTGCAACTAGATCTTACTAATGTATCAATAATGAAGCATACATACTACATCACGAATTTATTTTTTTGAAAAATTTGATTGACTTCTTTTTAATGTGATTGGTTTCTTTTGTCATTTTTTTAAATGCATTTTAAAACAATATTCTGAGGAGAGGTCCACAGGACTAATTGGCCTGCCAAAGGACCCATGGTATACAAAAGGTTCAGAACCCCTGGGCTAAAGAGCCTCTAAGGTTTATTCCTGCCTTTAAATCTATACTTTGAAGAGTTATACCTCAAAATCTAGGGAAAGGCTATTAACTAAATCAAACTCACATCTTACAAAGTACAGTTACCATCCTAACTTGAAGAACTTGATATTTCTCTCAGAAAACCAACCTAGAAATACTTTATATCTTCTCAATCCAGAGCTGTTCAATGCTGAGTTGTCCTGAATGTTATACTTCCTCAAAAATTAAAAAGTCTGTCTCTTGATTGCTTAATCTTTATTTACTGATGGGATGGTAGATGTGTTCCTCTGTAAGCACAACCAGGCCTGGCAAGACCGTCAAACAGGCCCTGTTCATCTTGTTGCTTCGTCTCCTTATACCTTTCTTCTTGACTTGGCTCTCTTCCTTCCTAGCACCTGCTTTTTGTGTAAGAACCCCCAACATTGACATCTGCCTCTCACATCAAGACCCCAAATGGAGACTTCACCTCCTCTCTCTGTCTACCAATATGGAGTGATTGCAGGTCTCTTTCATGCTGAGTGTTGATGGTCAATGGTAATGCTAACCATAAAAGTTACTAACATTTATTGATCACTTAGTTTGTGTCAGGCACATTTCTATTCATTAATTTAATTCTTACAACAACCCCATTTTACAGATAAGGAAACTGAGTCACACGGAAAGTAGGCAACTTGTCCAAGGTCCACAGCAAGGAAGTAGTGGGACTGTGATTCAGATTCTAGTAGTTTGGCTCCAGAGTCCTCACTTGTAGACACTCTGCTACCCTGCCATGATTTATTTAACAAATCTCCTATTTGTTGTCATTGACATTTACATTGCCTATAGTTTTTTAACTGTAAAATTGCCTTCATGAATGTCTTTTTTTTTTTTTTTTTTTAATTTTGGGTGTCTGGTCATTAAGGGAATCTAAATCCTTTACCTTGGTATTATCAGTATCATGCTCTAACCAAGTGAGCTAACCAGCCAGCCTATGAATGTCTTTTATACATAAATAATATCACACATTTTGTTTTTTGGGGTTTTTTTTTGTTTTTTAGAAAAAAATCCTAAAAGTGAAACTACCAGGCTAAAACTTTTTAATCGAATTGCTAAATTGTCTCACAGAAGATTGTAGGAATTTTACCAGAACTGTATGATTGTGCCCCTTCACACCATTGCCAGTAAAATGTGTTATTGTTCTACATTTCTAAAATGTTTGTCAATTTGATGGACATAGCGTGATATCTCAGTATAAATGGTATTTCCTTGAGGATGGACACTTTTCATGTATCAGTTGATCTTATGTATTTCTTCTTTTATGACTGCTTGTTCCTCCCCTTTGATTATGTTCTTATTTTGTGTTCACATTTCTTTACTACTAAATTCTTAACATAGTACTTTGGAAATATTTAACAGAAAAAAAAAAAAAGAAATGTTAGTTCTTCACGGAGCATGAGAAGACTGAAATTCTATAATGTTTCACAATGTTTTAGTGTCATGAGACCCAGGGAATTATTTGGGTTACTTTAAGTCATCGAAAGCATTCTCAGCTGTAAGTACACCTTGGTTTGAGCAGGGGAACTCTTTCTGTTCACTTTTTTAAAAAAAAAAAAAAAAAAGAAATGTTAGTTCTTCACGGAGCATGAGAAGACTGAAATTCTATAATGTTTCACAATGTTTTAGTGTCATGAGACCCAGGGAATTATTTGGGTTACTTTAAGTCATCGAAAGCATTCTCAGCTGTAAGTACACCTTGGTTTGAGCAGGGGAACTCTTTCTGTTCATAGGTATTGGATTTGAGATTCTCAGGTTGGTTTTTTTCAGGCCTCTACTACAATCAGAAAACGGGGGGGGGGGGATCCCCTACTACACATTTCTCCTCTCAACCACTTGTTTTTGTTGTTACTTTTTTGCACATACACGAGGGTACTCCAAAAAGTTTTTGGAAAAATAGAATTAAGAGATAATATGAATCTTTCCATGAACTTTTTGAAGTACTCTCATACTGATTACTATTACCCCTTCTACCTGAAATTGCTCTTCTCCACAGCACCTCAAATTTGCATACCATGTTCCATGTTCTTCAGAAATCACTGGGGAAAGGGATACCGTTTTCTCTTTTGAGGGTCTCTCCCCTTGTTGGCACTTATATTCAATGAATGGGCCCATTCTACACTCTTTGAAAACCATTCATTTCTTTCTACCTTTACCATTGATACTTTAGTTCCAATAACCCTCATTTCAAGCCTTGATTAGCAAACAACCACATAGTTGGTTTTCTTGCTTCTAATCTTGCTCACCTTCCCCAGCCAAGGCATTTTCCACACTACATCCAAAGATAATCCAAAAATACAAACCTGAGCACACTCCGCTGATTAAAAATCTTTCACTGGCACCAGGTTTAAAGAACACTTCCTTGAAATGGCATGCAAGACCTTTTTGATGATGCCCTTGCTTATCACTCCAGCCTCTCTCTCTGCTCTCCTCTAGAAATCTCTGCTGCCACCATTTTGAATTATTTATAGTTTTCCCCAAAATGCTACGCCATCTCTTATCTTCTGGCTTTTTCTTCGCAAACGCTGTTGCTTCAGACTAGAATTCTGTGGCTGCGTGATCTCTCTTCAGTCTGATGGCTCATTCCAGCTTGATTAAGTAGTTACAAATCAGAAAAAGCAACTTAAATTGACTCATGAGTCCTTTGCAAATACAATCATGTATCTCAAGTCTAGAGTAAAAAAATTAATGAAAAAACTGTTAAATAAATCATAAGAATTTTTTGGCCCAAAACCCATCAATTTGATACAGCAAAAAAAAAGTAAGAATGATGAAATTATGTTGAGAAAAAAGGAGGAATGATAAGCATGATAAAATTGTGCTGAGAGACAGGACTCCTTTAATCTCAGATTCTTTGCTTAATACGCAATGTGTTCACCTCAAGCTATGCTAGAAGCAAGGAAATAACATTCTAGCTTCTCACAGCTTTGGATTGCTGTGTTTACACTTACCGAAAGGTGGGATATTTAAATAGATTAAGATTTTGATATCAACTGTCTGCAGAAGAAGGGACAGATGAATTTTTATTAATTTAATTAATTAATTTTTTTATTTTTGGTGGTTGGCATGGGGATCTGAACACTTGACCTTGAAGTTATAAGGCTGCACTCTAACCAACTGAGCTAACTGGCCAGCCAGCCCTGACAGCCAAATTTTTAAAACACCACTTTGTTCCTGGGTCGTTGCTTAATGTATATTGAGTGTTTGAGTATTTCTGAGTTAGACCTGTTAATCAGTCAAGTGCATCTGACGCATTTTCAGATTTGTAGAGGGGAAATATAAATGTGAAAAAGGTCACTTCTCTGCAATGTAGTTACTATTTTAATTAAAAACCTTTTTGCACACATGACTGTGAAGCCTCCTAATAGAGGGCAAGGCCTTAGCTGTCTGTTTATGGAAGGAAAATGTCTGTTTATGGGTTAGTCTCCAGACCCCGAAAGACTCATATCTGATCCCTGTGGGGAGCATGGAGTTTGTAAATAAAATTGAGTAAGCTGTGTCTCACCAGGGCACTGAACAGCCCACATGGATAGCTCATTTATGGTCTGCCAGGCAGCTTCGGTAGGGTGAGAGCTCCAGGCATCAGGAGCAGCCCAGTGGAAAACTGCAATAGAGTTTAGAGAAGTACTTATGTAGGTAAGCCACTGAGATATTTAGAAGCTCATTTCCTTCTGAAGAAAAGCACTTTACCTGCAATATTACTTTTTATCAAAAAAGTGATTAAACAGAGGCATAGAATGTTTAAGTAGTTTGCCACTTTCAAAAACTACTATTGTTCCACAGGTATGGGGCAAAAGCAACTCCGGCATGTGGAAAGAAGATAGATCAGTGCTCTAGGTTCTTGCTACTCAAAGTGTGGTTCATGGACCAGCTTAGACATGCAGTACCTCAGACTCTACTGCAATTCTATTTGCATAAGATCCTCAGGTGATTCACAAACACATTAAAGCTTGAGAAACTCTGTTCCAGGAGAAAACCACCACTCAAGGAACCCAGCACCTGACAATCGCAATGTAATGACCACAGTCTGGTCATCTGTGACCCTTTCAGATGCTTAGCTAGTGCCAGGGTCAGGGATTCTATGTTTTCCCAAAGCTCTCTGTCTCAAATTAGTGAAATTTTTGGAAGACATCTATCCCGATAGGCTTCAAGAAGTCTGACCATAATTCTTGCATAACTGCTGTGTGTGTGTGTATGTGTGCATGTGTTTTAATTGATACATGTTAGAAAACAGAGTAAGATTTGAGCTTTAAAATGGTATTATGACCAGAGAACCAAGTAAAATCTCAAGGTTCTTGCTAGAAATGTATGCACAGAACAATTACCAACACATAGAGAGTAAAGTGGCATTTTATGATGAGCTGATTTTGACTTCATACTTCCAGAGAGACTTGAAAGAGGGTAATTTCTTCAAGAACTGATCTTTCACTGAGCTCTGAAGTTCTTTGAAAGTTCTATCTTGAGAAAACTCAGTATAATCATTGTCCAGATGTCAGCATTACTAATCAATCAACTTTCCTCCCTTAAATGGAAATTGAGGGAGAAAGCATGGGAGATGTCTTTGTCTTAGAACTTAAAAATAAGGTATTGTTATATTGTTAGGTATATAAAAGTCCAGGCCATTTCCTATACAGAAGAAATTCAGCAACAGGAATGTATTGAGAGTCTACTATGTGCCAGGCATTCTTCTAGGCCCTTGGGACACATCAGTGAACAAAACAAAGATCAGTGACCTCTTAAAGCTTACATTCTAGTGAATGGGGATGGAGGGAATGCAGGCATGACCTAAAGAGTGAAATGATATGGTAATCTTCAGAGTCCTGCCAAATACCTGGAAAGGAGGTTAGGCTCTCAGAATGAAACTGAGGGTTGGAGTTGCAAAGCAGTCATGACCAGCCAATATCATATTCAGTGATCCTATACTAGAGTCCAGGTCCCATTTGGCAGGTCATGAGATGGCACCTCCATGTGGAGGCCGACTAAGAGGCTAGACAGTGAGGAAGCTGGGCCAGGTCCCTAGTAAGTTATACTCATACCTTTGGGCTTAGGCTTTCTGACAGGATGTGATATGGGACAAGACTTGTAAACCCAGATGATAAAATAGGTAGAATCAGTATTATATAAACCTGGGTGATTTTTTTCTGGCTTACTGATAGAATTTGGATGTGTTGTCCCCCCAAAATTCATGTGGAAGTCAGATACAATGTGGCAGTGTTGGGAGCTGTTTGAGTCATGGGGGGGATCCCTCATGAGTGGATTAATGCTCTCCCTGGGAGGTGTGGGTAGTGAGTGAGTTCTCAGCTTTATTAGTTGCTGTAAGGACTGGTTGTTTAAAAAGACCCTGGCACCTCCCCTCTCTCTCTCTCTTCTTCTTCTTGCCATGTGATCTGCTCATACCTGTCGGCTGCCTGCTGCTTTCTGCCATGAGCAGATGCAGCCTGAGGACCGCGCCAGATGCAGCTGTCCCAGAATCATAAGCCAAATAAACTTCTGTTCTTTATACATTACCCAGCTTCAGGTATTCCATCATAGCAACACAAAAAATGGACTGATACACTTACTTTTTGTATTTCTAATTTATTTATTTATGTATTTATTTATAACTATTTTTTTAGATTCTAAGATGCTATTCTGGAGGAGTTGGGAGGGAGGGGGAGAGGAGTAAGGGGAGGAGGATAAGATGGGAGGAGGAGGAAGTACAGAGGGGGGATGGTCAAGGCTCGTGGCACTCCCCTCATTCTGGCAGGGGAGCCCAGAGAGCTTTTGGTGCCAGCTTGGTCACGGCTGGGCTGGATGTGGACTTTGCGGGGGTGTGGCTGAGGGGCTCAGTCTTCCACAGCCCCAGCTCAGGAGCCCGGGGCACTTCCAGCAGCAGCCTGGTGGTCATTGCTGGACTGGATGCAGACGTCAGGGGGATGTGGCTAAGGCTCTCAGGCCCTAGACACCCTGGCCTGGGAGCCTGGGGTGCTTCCAGCAGCAGCCTGGTGGTTGTTGCTGGGCTGGATGCCAATGCCTGGGGGGTGTGGCTGAGGCCCTTGGCCCTTCTCCCACCCTGGCTTGGGAGCCTCTGGGCTTCTGGTCCTTCTAGGTTTTATAGGTGTTCTTTAGTGCTGTTAGACCTTTACTGGTTAATATCAGAACTTTGTCTCTGATCTGTGGGTTTTTTAGGTTTTCTTTCAGTTCTGTGTTGCATTATTAGCTACCCCACTACTTAAACTCTGCACTGGAACTAATTTGTTGTCCTTTGCTTACTTCTAAAATGGGGAAATTTCCTGTGGGGACCAGCACTTGAGCTCTGTGGTTGAGCTAAATTTTTGCTTTGCTGCTGATTCCCTGGGGAAGGCTTTTTGTGGAGCTCAGGTTTTAATTGTTGATTTGTAAGCACTTCCAGGTCTTGTGAGGTCTAGCACACCTGGGTTGTGTGGTAACTCTGGTCTGTGCCTGAATCTTTTCAGCAAACTGCACCCCCTGCATTTCTAATCTCCTGACCAGTCTCCACTAAGTGGGCCTATGCTGACTGGAGGACAGATCAGCTGTCCATGCTGTGCCCCAGTGTTCCCCTGGTGGATGAGTCTTCGCCATCCCCCACACTCCAAACACTTCCCATACAATGGGCCATGTGCTGGTCCCTTGAGATGACTCACCAACCTCTGAATGGCTCCTTTTTTCAGTTGTTGTGACTCCTTGCTCCTGTGTGGGTCCTTGGGAAAGCTGTTATTGGTCTTGCTGGCCTGGGGGCCATCAAGGCCCTCTTCTCCCCTGCAACCTCCAAAGAACTTCATCTGAAGGGCACAGCGGTGGCTTTTGCCAGCTCCTTCTCCTTGTGCACACAAGAGCCAGCCTTGAAATAGCCCGGCCTCAAAATGGTCGAAGCACTTCTTTCTCTTATCATGGCTTCCCTGCCTTCATGAACTCCGTGGGTCTCTCCTCCTCTTCCCCTGAGCTCTAGTGGTCCCAGCCTGGCTGTCGTTGCTTTTTAATAGTTGCAAATTGGTTGATTGTGGGAAAGTGTGATGCTGGGGACAGTCTATTCCATCATCTTGATCAAAAGTCCCCTCAAGATCTCGTATTCCTAATTTTTAAAAATTGCACAAGTAATATTGTTTATTTTGAAAGAACTGGGAAAATACAGATGAACAGATTAACAAAACACCATAAACCTATAGTTGAAACCACCCTCCATAGATCACTACTAATATCATTTGCACACATATCCTTCCAAACTTTTGTGTGTGTGTGTGTGTGTGTGGGTGTGTTAGTACACATAACATGTATATTTTCTTAAAATAATTCTCCATTACTTGAGTTAACCTGAATTAGTTTCCATTCTTTACCAATGTAACTGGTACTTTAAGGACAACCAGTATGTATGATCAAAACACAACTTTATTTGATATCCTGTTGTCCCCTTTAGATGTGATTCTATGAGAGACTATTTTCCCTGCCCCTGGATGAAATTTCCAATGGGCCCCACGACTATTCTTGTCCCTCTTAAGAAATACAATGTTCTATGATCTGTTTAAGTTGCCAACCCACAGTTTTAATTTGGTATTTAGGAATGTTGAATCCAGTATATGAATCGACACATCAAACTTCATTCACAGGTAATACTTTACCCTTCCCAGTGTAGACCTGAAATTGGCTGATACCTGCTTTTTGAAGAGGAAATCAGTCAACTTCTTCTTTTCTACTTGCAGGGAAAGGGAAGAGGAGAAAGTTCTGACTTGACAAGTACTGTCATGGGCTGGCAGACCTGTAAAGTTGAATCCCTCTCACGCGTGTGTTCCTGGGTTCTTTGGGGCTCCCCTGCTGAGCCTCTCTAGCTTTAATCCCCATGTTATTGTGATGCAGCCTATTCCTTGGCTCCTGTCACCTTCTCAGCCCCGGGTTTTTCATTCAGATTCTTTCTGTTGAAGTTTCATCATCTGCCTTCTCTTCTCTGAGGCAGGAGCTAAACACCTGTTCCACAGGAATGACCCATTCACTCTGTCCTGACAAACTCTGGGAGGACAGACTGATCCTAAGGTAGCCACAGCTTTTTATCCTCTGAAACCAAAGCAGCTCATCTCTCCTGCCTGTTAGGTTTCCTGAGAGCAATTAAAGTCAGTCTTCGGTGGCCCCAAACTCAAGGGGACACAAATCAAACTCTTGAAGCACGTCTAAATAGTGAAGGGGCAGTTACCCTCTACCCCATCCCTCTGGGGAGAGAACAAACTCACTGCACAACTCTGCCCAAAGAAAACCTCTTCACAAAATGGTCCATTTACACTTCCATGATATTTTCATATCTTCCTTTGGGTGTTAGAGCTACAAAGTATGTTCTAGGTCATCTACTTTGAAATTTCTACTTGGTACTCTGGCACATACAATGGGCTTTCTCATCCATTTTATTATGGTGCCAGTATTAGTTTTCTATAGCTGCTGCCACAAATTACCACAACAGCAGCTTAACCAACACAAATTTATTATCTTATAATTCTGTGAGATAGAAGTCTGACATTGGTCTTGCTGGGCTAAAGTCAAGGTGTCACAGGGCTGCTGAGTTCCTTTCTGGAGGTTCTAGGGGAGAATCTATTTCTCTGCCTTTTCCGGCTTCCACAGTCCACTGACATTCCTTGGCTCATGGCCCCCTCCTCCACTTCAAAGCAAGCAACACTGTATCTTTCTGTGCCTTTCTTCCATTGTCACCTCTCTTCTCTGACCCTCTTCTGCCTCCCTCTTCCACTTTATGCTCCTTAAATATCTCACCTGGATAGTCTGGAATAGTTTCCAGATGGGTCTGTCCCTTCAGTGTCTTCCTTAAACTAGTAGGCAGATTATATTTAGGAATCAGCAACTATAGGAGGTAGTGCATCCCAGATCATTGCGATTAACCAGCCCAAGTACAGGTCCAGCTATGTCCCCAGCTATGATAAACCTAGCTACCAGAAATTCCTCTAAGCTCTTCTTCCCACATTTTAGGTAATAATTTGCATTTGATGTGTGTCAGATGATTGCTTAAGTCTAAAGTGCTAAAATGGGGTTCTAGTAAACTCCTGGCTCTCCTCCTGTGATGCCCTGAAGGCTTTCTTTAATATTTAATCAAGTACAATTTAATCAGTGACTCAACCATAGAAAGTATAAGACTATATTCTGCTGGTCAAATACACGTAAGTTATCAGGTTTCCAAAGACATTAAAGTAATGTGATAGAAGATATTCTGCACTAGATACTCTGGTATTCTAAACAAGAAAACTTAGAACACATGAAAATCCTTTTCCCTTTTCTGCCTCCAAAGGACTTTACTACTATAATTTTAAAGTAAGAAATGGAGTTCAGTTCAATTAATAATGTACTAAGTTAATGATTATTGTTTATATTCTTAAGGTTTAGATATATTTAAGTTATGAGTGCTTATGAAACTGGGCTAATTTTCTATCATAAAAATGCCCTTGGATTGTGCTATTAACTTTTCAGTGCCAAAGAAATAAGATTAGAATCTGTTACCCATTTTAGCTATGAACCTTCAATTCTATGACATCTAATCTAATATAGGACTTCAGACTTGCATGGCTATTTAAATTACTTTCAAATAAATGACTCACATATTTATTGACTAGACTTTAAAAGCTTGACAGTAGTTAATCTTTGTAAAGACTAGTTCTTAATATGGAAAGAAAAACAAGATACTCTTCCATATGTGAAGAATAACACTTGGGACACTTGAAGCTTATGAAACAATAAACTTGCCTTATGATCCAGCATTGGATCAATTTTACTTAATATTACGTATGTACTGGGAAAGTTCTACTTTTTCTCCAGTCATCATAAAATCTTCTTTTTAATGACTTCAGTGAAATATCCAAACTGTAACACTGCATCTATGCTTTGTCAAAAGGCAATGTGGTATACTTCTTTAAAATTGTGTAAAGCAAATATTCTATGTATATTTCAGTATTTATAAACAGTGTAAAATGATAAATTGATACAACCTCTATGGAGGAAATGTGATTTAGTAATTTTATTTCTAGGAATTTATTATACAGATATACTCAGTAGGTGTGAAATGACACTGCAACAATGTTTGTAATAGTTAAATGATTGGATAGAATCTAAAGATCTATCACTGGGGAACTGGTTATAAAAATTCCACACAATACATTATTATGCAGCCTTACGAAAGAATGAAGAAACTCTATATGTAACAATATGGAACAATATGCAAAATAATTACTAGGGACTTCCAAACACGGTATTATGGCTGACTGGGTGTGCTGAGGCACCCTTTTGCTAAGGCACAATCAGACCTTAGACATTTCTTTGAGGCACTGTTTGTCCCTTAAGGGTTAGGGGAGATCTCCAAAGACCCTTCCCCGAAAAAGAAAACAAACCCAAAGTTGTCCTGAGCAAAATGCTGCTACTAATAGCACTGCTATCAGGATACTGAGGTTTTAAGCAACACAAGGCTGGGAAGGATGAACTGAACCAAAACACCGAAGTGGTCTAGAATGGTAGCATCTTGGGCTACAAGAAGAAGCAGAAACAAATCCTCTCTGGAGGAAAGTTTTCCCAGTTTGGGGCTGCAGGACTCTCACAGATTCAGATCAAACAATGAGTTTACAATCAAAGATCATCAAGCTCATGGGAAGGCAAGGTAAGCCACCATTAGTGAGGATCTGAATGAAAAATAAACAAAATATAGAAAAGCTATAAATAAAATATTTAAGAAAAGAAGGAAAACAAAGATCAGTTCCAGGTAGATTAAAGATCTAGCTGAGAAAGACAAAACTAAAATGCTCTTAGAAAAGGATGTAGAAGAGTATCTTCATGGCCCCAGAATAGGAAAGAATTTTTTTTAAGTTTATTTATTTATTAATATTATTATTATTTTTTTACATTCAAAGATGTGGAGCAGTTGCAGGTGGGGAGGAAGTGGAGAAGGCGACAGGAAATAGAGTGGGAGAAAGAGGAAGGAGGGGGGACATGGTTGAGGCCCATGGCACCGCCCTCATTCCTGCAGAGGAGACAAGGGGGCTTCCAGTGGAGGCTCGATCATTGCTGGGCTTTGTGGGTGTTGGGGGGGCACAGGGCCTTCAGCCCCTTACTACCCAGGCTTCAGGCCCAGGGTGCTTCCTGCAGTGACCTGATGGTCATTGCTGGGCTGGTTGCAGATGTCAGGGGGCATTGCTGAGGCCCCCAGCCCTCTCCACTCCCTGGCTTGGGAGCCCAGGAGGCTTCCAGTCCTTCTAGGTTTTATAGGTGTTCTTTGGTGTTGTTAGACCTTCACCAGTTAATATCAAACTTTGTCTCTGATCTGTGGGTATTTTGTTTTTTCTTTCAGTTCTGTGTTGGAATAGTTGCTGTTCCCACCACTTAAACTCTCCACTGGAACTAATTTGTTGTCTTTTGCTTACTTCTAAAATGGAGGAACTTCCTGTGGGGACCAGCACTTGAGCCCTGTGGTTGAGCTAAATTGCTGCTTTGCTGCTGATTCCCTGGGGAAGGCTTTTTGTGCAGCTTAGATTTTAATTTTTGACTTCCTGGCCTTCTAAGTTCTGGTACACCTGGGTTGTGTGGAAAACTTTGGTCTGTGCCTGAGACTTTACAGCAAATTGCACCCCCTGCAGTTCTTACTCCTGACCAGTCTCCACTGAGTGGTCCTGTGTTGATTGGGGAGCAGATCATCTGTCCTTGCTGTGCCCCATTGTTCCCCTGGTGGGCCTGTCTCCCCCACTGCCCATACTCCAAACACTTTCTATGGGACGGACCATGCACTTGTCCCTTGTGATGACTCACTGGCCTCTGAGTGGCTCCTTTTTTCAGTTGTTGTGGCTTCTCACTCCTATGTGGATCCTTGGGAACGCTATTAGTGTTCTTGCTGGCCTGAGGGCCACTCTTCTTCCCTGCCACATCCAAGTGACTTCATCCAATGGGCACAGCTGAGATTTTGCCAGCTCTTGCTCTGTGTACTCACCAGCTCCAGCTTGGAAGAGGCCAGGATTCAAAATGGTAGGAGCGATCCTTTCTTTCATCAAAGTTTCTCCCACCTTCATGAGCTCTGTAGGTCTCTCCTCCTCTTCCTCTGAGCTCTAGCAGCCCAGCTTGGCTGTCACTGCATTTTAATAGTTATAAATTGGTTGATTTGTGGGAGAGAGTGATGCTGGGGACCGTCTATTTTGCCATCTTGACTGGAAGCCCAGCAAAGAATTTATAAAAGAAGATGTAAACTATAACATAGAATAAAAGACTGATAAATTCAACCACATTAAAGTTAAGAACTTCTGTTCTTCAAAAGATTCCACTATTATTAGGTATTATTACAGTAAGAAAAAGAAAAAAGATGGGAGAAGATATTTGCAATAAATATAATCATGAAAGCCTAATAAATATTGCTATTACAAACTGATGGGACAAACCACCAAATAGAAAAATAGGTAATAGAGTTTAACAGGTACTCTATAAAAGTTGATATCTAAATGACCAATAAACTGACAAGGAACACCTCTACCTTTAGTAACAGGGAAGTGAAAATTAAAACCCAAATGGAAAAAAATTAGAAGTCTGACAATATTAAGGGTTGAAGAGAAATTGGAGCAATAGGAACTCTCAAACACTGCTGGTGGGATTACAAATTGGTATAATCTTTTTGAAAAACTAGTGTGACATCAAATAAAGTTGAATGTATACGTCGACTGTGACCCAACAATTTCACTCCAAGATATAGATCCTAAAGAAAAATGTATATGTGCACCTGGATGTATGTACAAGAATGTCCATGGAATATTGTTAATAACTGGCCCAACTGAAAACAAACAAACATTTTTTAAAAAATTTATTTATCCGATAGTAGGATGGATAAATAAACTTTGATACAACTGAACACTGTACCGTAATAAAAATCAACTAAAATGCAATGAAAAGAAATAAGCTAGAGATAAACAACATAAATGAATCTTATATACCTAATGTTCAATAAAAAAGCAGGACACAAAACAATATATATAATATAATTATATTTACATAAAGTACAAAAAGGCAAAAATAAACTCCTTTATTTAGAGATTCATATAGAGATAGTAAATTTAGAAAGAAAAGAGGGAAATTATTATAATAGAAGTCAGGATAATGGTTGCATCTTGGAGAAGAGATAGAATTGTGATCAGAAAGGCATACACATGTGGATCTAGGGCACTGATAGCATTCTATTTCTTGTCCTGGGGGATGGGTTATGTGGTTATTTGTCAAGAGACAAACCACAAGAGAGGATGAAGAATAAACAGGGAAATTTGGGGGGAAAGTAGAACTTTTTAAGTACACATGGAAAATTAAGCAAATTTGACTAAATGCAGAACTATGAAGCAAGTTACAAGAAATTTCAAAGAAATGAAATAACAGAGTATATTCTCTGCCCACAGTTGAATTAAGCTAGAAATAAATAGCAAAATTATAAGTAGAAAATTAATACATCCTTGTAAATTGAGAAACATATTTCTCAATACACCATTGTTGAAAGAAGAAGTCCTTAGGGCACTAGAAAATATTTTAAACTGATTAATACTGAAAGTACAACCTGTCATAACTTGGTAGATGTAGCAAAAGTCATGCTGAAAGGGAACTTTATAGGATATAAAGTGCATATATTAGGAAAGAAGAAAAATTGAAAAACTAATAATCTACATGTTTATCTCACGAAATTAGGAATAGAGCAGAAATGAAACCCAAAGAAAGTGGAAGAAAGAAAAAGCTAAAAGCAGACATCCATGCAATAAAAACATACACACAGTGGAGAAAATCAACACAGCCAAAAGACAGTTCTTTGAAAAATACTAATGAAAAGAATAAACTCTGGTGAGACTCCTCAGGGAAAAAGGAGAAAATATCCTAGATTATCACACCCTGTACCATTTGTGAACTGAACTTTCAGGGGCTTTACATCTGCTAACCATTATTACAAAACCTTTAGACCATAAAAGATCATAAAAGGATATTATAAACAACTTTATGATTATAACTGAAAATTTAAATGAGAGGGACAGATTTCTAGCAAGACTATTCTCCAAACTTGACACAAAAAGAAAGAGAAAACCAAATAATTCTTAAATACTTTGAATCTGCAATGAAAAACCTTCAACGGAAAACCTTCCCAATGGAAGGCAACTGTTTTGACAAATAGTAGTAGAACAGGATAGTCATATGAAAAAAAAGAACCTTGACCTGTGATAAAACAATCACTGGCCTCACCCTCCAGGACAAGAAATTGAATATTACTGCACCATAGAAGTCACATGTATATGCCTTTCTCATCAAAATTCTAAATTAGAATTAGATAATAGAATAGAAGTCAGGATAATGGTTACAGGATGTTGCATGTAAAAATGGTTACATCTTGTAACCATTATCCTGACTTCTATTACGGTATTTTCCCTGCTTTTCTTTCTAAATTTACTATCTGTGTATGCATCTCTAAGCAAAAGAGTTTATTTTTTTGCCTCTTCTTGACATTATAATTTCCCTCACACCAATTTGTGATAGATTATGAGCCTAAATGTAAAAACAAAAACCACAAAGCTTTTAGAAGCAGCAGAGAAGAATATCTCCACAACCTGGAGATAGGTAAAGGATCCTTAGCTAAGACATAGAAAGCAATAACCATATAAGAAAAAAATTATAAACTTCATCAAAATTAAAAACTTTTGCTCACCAAAACCAGCATTAAAAAGAAATATAGGCAATCTGTAGACTGGGAAAAATATTTGCAAAATATTTTTCTTATGTTAAACCATACCTGAGGGTGGTTTAACATAAGAATATCAATCAATGTAGTATACCACATTAATGGAATGAAGGAAAAAAAGCACATGATTATTTCAACTGATGAAGAAAAAGCATTTGACAAAATTTGACAACCTTTCATGATAAAAAAAAAAACACTTAGAAAACTAGTAGAAAGGAAATTCCTCAACATGATAAAATGTATTTATGAACCCTCCCACTCCTAACCCCCCAAAAGCCCACAGCTAACATCATATACAACGGTGAAAGACTAAAAGCTTTCCACTTAAGATTAAAAACAAGACAAGGATGCCTGCTTTCGTTGCTGCTATTCAACATTGTACTGGAAGTTCTAGTCTGAGCAATTAAAAAAAAAAGGCATTGGGGCCGAGCCCGTGGCGCACTTGGTAGTGTGGCGCTGGGAGCGCAGCAGCGCTCCTGCCACGGGTTCGGATCCTATATAGGGATGACCGGTGCGCTCACAGCACTCACTGGCTGAGCGCAGTGCGGCTGGTGTCAAAAAGGACAAATAAATAAATAAATAAATAAAAATAAAAATAAAAATTTTTTTAAAAAGGCATTCAAATTGGAAAGGAAGTAGTAAAACTATCCTTATTTGCACATGACTTGATCCTACATATAGAAAATTCTGAATACACACAAACACACACACACAAATACCACCACCATGACTACTAACAACAACAAAACTGCTAGAGCAAATAAATGAACAAATTTAGCAAATTTACAGTGTTCAAAATCAACACACAAAAGTCAGCAGTGTTTCTATACACCAGCAACGAGAAGTCCAAAAAGAAAGTCAACATCCAAAAGAATAAAATACATAGGAATAAATTTAACCAAGGGTAAAGACTTGTACATGGAAAAGTATAAAACATTGCTGAAAGAAATTAAAGAAGACCTAAATAAAGACATCCTGTGCTCACTGACTGCAAGATTTAAGGTTGTTAAGATGGTGATACTACACAAGCGATCTACAGATTTGATGTAATTCCCATCAAAATAACAATGACCTTTTTTGCAGAAATGAAAAAGCTGATCCTCAAATTCACATGGTACCTCAAGGTGCCAAAACAATATTAAAAAAGAAGAAAAGGTTGGAAGACACATGCCACAATTTCAAAACTTACTAAAAAGCTACAGTAATCAAAAGAGCGTGATGCTGGCACAAGGATGGGCGTATAGACCAATGGAATAGAACTGAGAATCCAGAAGTAAACCCATCCATTTATAACCAATTGATTTTTTACAAAGGTGCCAAGATCATTTTATGGAGGAAAGAGCCATCTCTTCAACAAACAGTGCCAGGACAACTGGATATCCAAATGCAAAAGAATCAAGTTGGTTCCCTACAAACTCAAAAGGGATCAACTGCTATAGACTAAATGTTTGTGTCACTCCAAAATTCTTACGTTGAAATATTAACCCCTAATGTAGTGGTATTAGGAGGTGGAGACTTTGGGAGGTCATTAGACCATGAGAACAGAGCCCTCATAAGTGGGATTAGTACTGAGGCACTCACACTTACTCGGTGGTGTCCAGCCCGGCTGTGGCCGTTAGGCATCCACGCTGTGCCATGCTATGCTATAACCAAGAACCCCACCCAGCTGAAGTGGCACCTTCAGTTTGTCTCACCTTGTGGTTACCACAGACTGCTGAAACAGAATTTTTCAGTATGCTTCTCACCCGCTGTACTTTTCCACCCTGAGACAAAATCATAACCACATAAGATCATAAGATCATTGCTTGTTCAGTTACAAAAACCCAGAAATGCTATGATATAAAAATAATTGCCCCACTGTGTTGGGTTGCTCGGCCTTTGCAATTTGAGTCCACTGAGACAAATGGCGGCATTTCAATAAACTCTGTTTTCCTGTTTTAAGCCTCAGTGTTTCCTGCCTTTCCCTGTGAATTCACAGTAACTCACTGCAACATTTCTTGGGGGCTCATCCAGGATGGTGGAAACAGCAGCTTGACCTTGTCTCTCTGTCTCGGCCCCCAAGACACCTGAAAACGTGGACTGCCCTCAGGTGCCAACAGAGAGTTTTCCGTGAGTGGGAAAGAGCTCGCCAGGTAGACATGGAAGTCGAATCCTGAGCACAATGGAACCCAAAGAGGCACAGAAGACAGACCAGGGGAGCTCTGCCCATCAGACTAGGTAAGGATATGGGTCCCACTATGTTCTTACTCCAGTGTGAGTAGAAGGGGAGCCTGATTATCTCCCAAAGGGGGGAATGTCTTAGTACTCCATTTCATGAAGGAAATCGCATTCTCAGGTCAGGATTTCAGTAATTTTTGGGTGGTGAATGAAAGTGTATGAATGTCTGTGGCTGAGACATATCCTGGATACAAAGCTAGTGCGGAGTCCTGATCCACAGTTCTGTTGTGACCTCATATGGCTAAGGTTGACTCTCGCAAGAGAAGTCCTGACGTGGCATTTATACTGTCTCACCAAAGCCAAAAGGTGCTGAAATATCACCATGAGCTGAGAGGCCGGAGACGGACAAAGCAATTGGAATAGAGTGTCTGTTGCGACACCAATCATCGGTGGAAAACATGGGAGGAACACCTAACAAACAAACTCCTCTTGCTTGTATGCTGAGGAATTTTAAAAAGAGCTTTTCTGGTGACTATGGTGTCAAATTATCTCCTGATAAACTCAGGGCATCCTGTGAGGTAGACTGGCCATCTTTCAATGTAAGATGGCCCTCTGAGGGGTCCTTTAACCTTTTCCTCATCTGTCAAGTCAGGCAAGTTATTACTGGCCAACATGGAAATGACCCTCAGGGCCACCCTGACCAGTATCCCTACATTAATTCTTAGGAAGAATTAGTTCGTTCTCCACCCTCCTGGTTAAAAGCCTGCATGGTAAAACACTGCCGAATTCTCCTGGCCAGAGAAATGTTGGTCCCAGGTCAGACTCACACCCAGAGGTAACTGCTACATGTGGCCCCCAAGCCAGCTATTCTGCCCTCAGATCCAGAGAATCTGCCACCTCCCTACTTGACTGAGCCAACTGCTCTGCCATCCCCATGGCCCCCCTCGCTGCCTCTTACTCCAGCGGTAACTCCTATGTCTCCTCCTTGCCCATCAGAAGGGACCACTTTGACTTCTACTTCTCCAGAGACCCCACTGCCACCTACTCTGACCCCATATAGTCCAAGCCAGACCCAACCTTCAACCGAGTCACCATGGGGAATGACTCTCCAGATGCCACTCAGAGAAACTTGAGGTACCTTATCCTATGATCAGGATGGGCACCTGCAGGGGGGACACCCCACCTTTATCTTTCAGCTGTTCACAATGACTGACCTTTTGAATTGGAAAATCAGATGCCCACGTATACTGAAAAGCCCCAGGCTATGTTTGATCTAGTCCAGTTCATAATTCAGACTCATTGGCCCACCTGGATGGACTGCAGGAAGCTCCTAATGACTCTCTTCAATACAGAAGAGAAATGCCATATCAGCCAGGCAGCTCTAAAATGTCTCCAAGACCATGTCCCAGCCAGGACGCTGAATGCCCAAGTGTATGCCCAGATCCATTTTCTTGATGAGGATCCACACTGAGATCCCAACACAGGTCAGCGCTTCTGGATGCTGGAATAGTACCAAGAGTCTCTCCTGGGAAACTGAAAGACAAAAAGGAAAAAAAAAAAAAAGGCTGACCAATATGAATAAGATCTCTAAAGTCCTCCAGAAGCCAGATGAAAGCCCCATTCAATTTTATGAGAGGCTCTGTGAGGCATTCCGCCTCTACACACCCTTTGATCCTAAACAAACTAAAAACCAGAGAATGTTCAATGCTGCTTTTGTAAAACAAGCACAGGTGATACCTGCCACAAGCTCCAAAAGCTGAAAGGATTTGCTGACATGAATGTCACCCAGCTCTTAAAAATTACAACCAAGGTGTTTGTCAACTGGGACCTGGAGGCCCACGATGAGACAAACAAAAAATGGAAAAAAAGGGCCGGCCCATGGCTTACTCGGGAGAGTGTGGTGCTGATAACACCAAGGCCCCGGGTTCGGTTCCCATATAGGGATGGCGAATTAGCTCATCGGGTGACCATGGTGCTGACAACACCAAGTCAAGGGTTAAGATCCCCTTACTGGTCACCTTTAAAAAAAAAAAATGGAAAAAAAAGGTGGACCTCCTAGCTGCTACACTAGTCAAAAAGTCAGGACCTATGAAAGGGTCCCAAGGCCAAGGCCAAAAGCCGACCAGAGGGCAGCCACAGGACACATCTGGTTCCAGACCACCCCTGAGACCCAACAAATGTGCCTTCTGTCATAAAGATGGACATTAAAAGAAATAAATGTCCCTAACTCCCAGCCACCGCTAAGGGCAAATTCCAGCCCCTGAGAAAGGGACAAACCTCCCGAGGCGACCGCAACCCAGACAAACTGGCTACCAAGGCACCCCAGCAAGATTTCATAGACTTGGCTAAACTCAAACAATATAAAAATGAAAGTAAATAGGACCAACTGGGCTCAGCTCCCTTTCCCTGGGCCCTCAGGAGACCTTGATCCAAATGATGGTAGCGGGCCAACCTATAAACTTCATGATGTACACTGGAGCCAAACATTTGGTAGTCACACAGCCTCTTGGACCTTTTTCTTGGAAACAAACCACCATAGCTGGAGCCACAAAAAAAAAAAAAAAACGAACAGAAACACATCTTCTTGTTTCCCAGAAGTACAACATAGAAAAAAGAGAGGTCATTCTTGAGTTCCTCTACCTGCCAGACTGTCCAATACCTCTACTTGGATGAGATCTGCTGAGTAAGTTACAGGCCCAAATAACTTTCTCAAAGACTGGAGAGATGTCTCTAACTCTGGGAAATTCAGAGGCTTAGATCCTGTCCCTCACCATTCCCCAGTGGAAAGAATGGCAGTTGTTCAGCCTAAAGACCATGTCACCAACATTGCTGCAGCTTCTCTTCTGAGTGCCCAGAGTCTAAGCTGAAAACAGTATAGCAGGTCTGGCCAAGAACATTCCCCTGGTCCTAGTGGAACTGAAACCAGTGACAATGCCAGTCTGATAAAAGCAATACCACATCCCCTGACAGGCCCAACAGGGGATACAAAAACATCTGAACAGACTTCTCAAATATGGACTTTTAAGGCCATGGCAGTCCCCCTGGAACACAGCTCTATTGCTAGTTCAGAAGCCAGGGACCAATGGATTCTGACTGGTACAAAACCTCAGGGCAGTCAACCAAGCAACTGTCACCCTACACCCTGCCATTCCTAATCTGACCTTGATCCTGGCTGACACCACTTACTTCACCTGTCTGGACCTTAAAGATGCCTTCTTCCATGAAAAAGTCAAATATCTGGGGTTCTATATCTCCCAAAGACAACGTCAACTGGGACCAGAGCACAAACAGGCTGTCTGTTCCATCCTGACCCTCAACACCCGAAGACAAGTTCATGAGTTTCTGGAGAAAATGGGTTTCTACAAAATCTGGATCCCTAATTTTACAGTACTGGCCAAACTCCTATATAAAACAACCAAAGGGGGAAAAAGAACCCCTGACCTAAAAAACAACTCAACGAAAGGCCTTCATGGACATTAAAAGGGGATTTATGAGTGCCCCAGGACTGGGACTGTCTAACTTAAAAAAAACAACCCTTCTTCTATATGTCCACAAAAAATGGGATATTGTGGTGAAAGTTCTAACTCAACTTCCGGGGTCCTGATGCCACCCGATGACAAATCTTTAAAAACAGCTGGACATAATGGGCTGAGACTGGCCACCCTGTCTCCAGGCAGCAGCTGCCACAACACTTCTGGGAGTTGAAACTGACAAGTTAACTCTGAGACAAGAAATCCGCCTCCACTAGAACAAAATCCTCCCCATAATTTTGTTCCAGACACAGGCTTTTCCCCTTTTGAAATCCTGTATGAAAGTCCACCCCCTATCATCAACACTACTCAAGATGATCTGATGAAGGCTGGACATGTAAGTTTACAACAACTCCTGGCTCTAAAAAAAAAACCCAGGCAGACCGTTCACCAGTGGGTAGGAGAACGATTCCCAATTAGTCTTAACAGCCCTGTATACCCCTACAAGCCAGGTAGCTCTGTTTGAGTAAAAAGTAAAATGTACAGCCCCTAAAACCCCTGGGGGGGGGTGCCTTTTACTGTCTTGAGTTTTACTCCTACTGCAATCAAAATAGCTGAGGTCACTCGTGAATACATCACAACAGACTCAAACCAGACACAATCTCTTGGGACAGCATTCCACACCCTACAAGTTAACTCTCCAGAAAAAAGAAAAGGATCAGAAACCGCCATGGAGACCCCAATAACAACAGCCCTGCTCCAGTCACTCCAGGGGCTGACTGGTTTACACAAGGCAGAAGCTTGAAGATCCCCAGACAAAGATAAAAAACGAACTCATGGGCTGGCCCGGTGGCACACTCGGTAGAGCACGGCGCTTGGGAGCACGGTGGCGCTCCTGCCAAGGGTTCGGATCCCATATAGAGACCGGTCCACTCACTGGTTGAGCGCGGTGCGGGTGCGACACCGAGGGTTGCGATCCCGTTACCGGTCACGAAAAAAGACAAAAAGGAAAAAAAAAAAATGAACTCATGTTCCAGTACAAACGTATTCAGACTAAAACCCAAAAAGCCTCTTCAGAGGCTGGTTTAACATATTTAGAGGGTTCAAAACACTTACTTTATAGTTCTTTTCTTAATAGACATCTGTGTCATCCTCCCTTGCCTGCTGCCTCTGTTAATACATACAATCACATCTTCCCTGAAGGCCACAATAGAACAAAAAACCCACAGCCAAAATGTTCTCACTATGACAGTACCAGCCTCTAAACCAAAAGCCAGGTAAAGGTGATACTATTTGACCAGGCCATCTAAGGCCTTGGTCATGTATCAAAGTGCGGAATGAGGCACTCACACTTACTCAGTGGTGTCCAGCCCGGCTGTGGCCGTTAGGCATCCACGCTGTGCCATGCTATGCTATAACCAAGAACCCCACCCAGCTGAAGTGGCACCTTCAGTTTGTCTCACCTTGTGGTTACCACAGACTGCTGAAACAGAATTTTTCAGTATGCTTCTCACCCGCTGTACTTTTCCACTTTGATACAAAATCATAACCACAAAAAACCATAAGATCATTGCTCTTGCTCAGTTACAAAAACCCAGAAATGCTATGATATAAAAATAACTGCCCCACTGTGTTGGGTTGCTCAGCGTTTGCGACTTGCGTCTGCTGAGACAAATGGCGGCATTTCAATAAACTCTGTTTTCCTGTTTTAAGCCTCAGTGTTTCCTGCCTCTCCCTGCAAATTCACAGTAACTTGCTGCAACAGTACCATTCTAAGAGTCTCCAGAGAGCTCTCTTACCTCTTCCACCATGTGAGGATACAGCAAAAAGACAGCATCTATGAAGCAGGAAGTCCTCACCAGACACACCAAATCTACTGGCATCTTGATTTTGGACTTCCTAGCCTCCAGAATGGTGAGAAATAAATTTCTGTTGTTTACAAGCCACCCAGTCTATGGTATTCTGTTATAGTAGTCTGAACAGACTAAGATAACAACCCAAATGTAAGAGCTAAATTCATAAAATTCTTATAGAAAACATGGGGAAATCGTCATTACCTTGGGTTTGGCAATAGATTCTTAGATATGATATCGAAAACATGAGCAACAACAACAAAAATAGATAAATTGGACTTCATCCAAATTAAAAAATTTTGTGCATTAAAAGACGTTATCAAGAAAGTGAAAATCAACCTACAGAATGAGAGAAAATATTTGCAAATCATATATCTGATAAGGGTCCAACATGCAGAACATATAAAGAAGTCTTGCCACTCAACAATAAAAAGATAACCAATTAAATTTAAGAATGGGCAAAGGTCTTGAATAGACATTTTTCAAAGAAGATATAGAAATGGCTACAAGCACATGAAAAGATGATCAACATCATTTGTCATTCAGGAAATGCAAATCAAAACTGCAATGAGATACCACTTCACACCCACTAGGATAGCTATTATAATTTTTTTTAAAAAGGGAAAATAATTAGGTATCCTCATACATTGCTTATAGGAATGTAAAATGGTGTGGCTGCTGTGGAAAACAGTGTGACAGTTTCTCAAAAAGTTAAACATAGAATTCCCATGTGACCCACTAATTCTACTCCTAGGAATATACCTCAAATAATTAAAAACAGGTACTCAAAGAAACACATGTACATGCATGTTCACAGCAGCACTATTAACAATACTTCAATAGTGGAAACAATCCAAACATCCATCAATGGGTGAATAAGTAAACAAATTGTAGTATGTAAATATCAGCCGTGAAAGCAATGAAGAACTGATACATGCTACAACACGGATGAACGTTGGAAACGTTATACTAAGTGAAAGAAGCCAGACACTAAAGTTCACATACTGTATGAATCATTTATATGAAATATCCAGAATAGGCAAATTCAGTAAGATAGAATACAGATTGGTGGTTGCTGAGGGCTCTGTGGAGGGGAGACTGGAAAGTAACTGCTTATTAAGTATGGGGTTCCGTTTTGGGTGATAAAAATGTTTTGGAACTATATAGAGGTAGTGGTTGTACAATATTGTGAACTACTAAATGCCACAGAATTATTCACTTTTACATGATTAATTTTACATTATGTGAATTTCACTTCAATTTTAAAAACTATTTGAAGATCTGAGAAAAAAATCTACATGTACTTGACGAAGTGTTGGTATACAGGGCATATAAAGAATATTTACAACTCAATAATATAAGAACAAGCCATTTTTTAAAAACTGGCCAGAGATTTGAATAGATACTTCACCAAAAAAGATATGGGAGTGGCCAATAAGCACATGAAAAAATGCTTATCATCATTAGTTGTCAGGAAAATGAAAATTAAAACCACGATAATACACCTTTTCATACTCACCATAATGACTAAAATTAAAAAGTCTACTCTTTCTCTTTCCACTCTTTTTTCTCTCTGTACTTTAATGTTTTCTATGCTCCATCTTCCATTTACCAATCCTATACTGCTGTTTCCAGTCTGTAGTTAAAGCCATCCAATGAGTTCTTAATTTTACATATTTCATGTTTTGATCTACATGCAATCTATATGCCAAGGAAAGGGGCCTCAGGAATAACCAACCCAAATGACACCTTGATCTCAGACTTTTAGCCTCCAGAATTGTGAGAACACAAATTTCTGTCTTTGAAGCTACCCAGTCTGTGGTATTTTGTTATGTCAGCCCCAGCAAACTAATAAACCAATGTACATACACCTGAGGGAGAGACTAGTTGTGAATTTGTGAAAGACTACTTTCCCCTAGTAAGAACTTTTCCTTAAACACTATAAGATGATAGGAAATTTCAATCTGCCTTTCTGGCCCAGCTACCAGCCTCACAGATAACCCTGAAACTCAGGAATTTTCTCATGGGGAAAGCCAGCCTTGCATTTGGGCTCTTCATTTCTTACAGGTTACACTAGCCCTGTGTGACTGTCAAAAATTCTGCTGGCTTCTCTTTTTTCTAGTAGAATCTCTCTGCCTGGGTCAAACTCGCTGGAAAAGAAAACAAAGACAATCATTAGCTCACTGAGGAAGGATCCTTACTGTTCTAGAATTTTGGTTCGCCTAGTCCTCCTTGTTCTACAACTTTCTGATATTTTTCCAAATATAACTTTGCAATTTATCCATTTTTTTTTAGTTGTTGGAGCAAAAACATTGCAGTACTGTAAATTAATATATACTACTTAGGAGTTATGGTCTTCATTAAACGAAATAATAGCAAACTGAATCCAACACAATATAAAAGGATACATCACAACCAAGTTGGGTTTATTTCAGGAATGTATGATTGTTTTAACATATAAGAATCAATCAATGCAATTCACCACATTGACAGAAGAAAAGAGAAAAATCATGATTATTTTAATAGATGTAAAAAATGATAAAATTCTACCAATAGTTATGAAAAAAATGTTTAGCAAACTAGGAATAGAAGGAAGCCTCTTTAATTTGTTAAAGGTTATCTATTTTTTAAAAATACAGGAAGCATTGTACTTAATGGTGAAATGCTGAAATTGTTTACTCTGCAATCAGGGATATAGTAAAGGTCCTGGCCAATACAATAAGGCAAGAAAAATAAATGGAATTAAGGATAAAGGAAGTAATCAAATTGAATTCTTTGCATTTCTAGTTGAGCATCAAATGATTAAAAATAAAATTTTTAAAAGTTTCCCTTTACCATAGTATCAAAACATATCAAATACCTAGTACTAAATCTAAAGAAAGATGTATGATACCTCTACACAAAACCTAAAAATATTTTTAGAGAAATTGAAAATGACCTAAATAAATGGAGAGATGTACTACGTTTATGTATTGGAAGACTCAAAATAGTAAAAATGGCATTTCTCCCTAAGTTTGTCATTAGAGTCAATGTAATCCCAATCAAAATTGCGATGAGTTAATTTTTGTGGAATTGACAAGTAGATTCTAAAATGTATATGTCAGGGTAAAGAATAGTCATGATACTCCTGAGAAACAGGAATGTGTGAGGACATTCTCTACTAGATATCGAGATATGCTATAAATCTACAGTAATTGAGACAGTGTGATACTGGTGAAAATACTGACAAATAGACCAACAGAACCGAGTACAGAGTCCATATGTAGACATCTGATTTATGACAAAGGTGTTACTGTAAAGTTGGCACTTATGTGATGGATTAATTGAATTTTTTATGAAAAGGAAGGGGGGAAAGAGTTAGTTCCCATCTCACACCATAAATAAAAACCAATTCCTGGTGGATTGTAGCTCTAAATGAGAAAGGTAAGGACTGGAAAGACAGTCCAGAAACAGACTCAGAAAGGGGGTGAGAAGGAGATTTACTTTTCACTTTTGAACATTTTGAATTTTGCCACTGCAATGGAACTGTGACACTGAGACAAGGTGACTCAGAGTAATTCCTGGGTCTTTGAAGAGAGCTGGTTCCTTTCCTGAGATATAAACCCTGTTTAGGGAAAGACACTCAGAAATAATTTCAAATGAAGTTCCTTACTTTGGAACCATGAGGACCGTGAGGCCAAGGAGCTCCACTGAATAGTGATCCCCAGGCTTCTTGTCTTCAGTCATATCCTGATACAGTCCAATCCCAAATGGGGCACTTCCAGTTGCTTCTAACATATCAAATATCTACTCCATTAAGGACATCTCTCTAATTTGCGGAGTAATTCATTTGTAGTCCTTCAATAGTGTGAACAATTCTGCTAAAAATAATTCTATGCCGGGCCGGCCCGGTGGCGCACTGGATAGTGCGCCGCTTGGGAAGCACGGCGGCACTCCCACCCGAGGGTTCGGATCCCACACACAGACTGGTTCCCGCTCACTGGCTGAGCGAGGCGCGGGAGCAACACTGAGGGTTGCGATCCCGTTGCCGGTCCCTGGTCCGGTACGGGGGCAACACTGAGGGTTGCGATCCGTTGCTGGACACGGAAAAAGACA
>NW_007727474.1:198472-221961 GCF_000696425.1 Galeopterus variegatus | reverse complement strand
GAAAAAAAAAAAAAAAAAAAAAAAAAAAAAAAAAAAAAAAATAATAATAATAATAATAATAATAATAATTCTATGCCAATTCCTCTCCCTACTGATAAATCTATTGATTTTCCTTGAATCACCAATATATTTCTCAAAATCTCAAAGATGAGTACAAGCCTTAGGTATTAAAAACATTAATCATAATAAGTTATCCCAAATGACATTGTTTATTACAATGACTGTCAGGAACTATGAACCTCTGAACTCGCCTAAATATTGAATTTCTCACTTAATTGAATTTTAGATTAACATGAAAATAGTTTGGTTTCATCAATCTGTATATAATTATAGTATTCACTGACATGCAAATTTTACTTTCTAGCTGTACCTCCTTGCCTAACATACACTTCCAGCAGGTATCAATAGTTATTAAAATGCATCTTGTTTTATTCTTACGTCATAAAAAGCACAATTAACAATGCTGTTCTTTGCACATAGAGCACCTTATAAGTTCAATGATAAAATCAATGATAAAATCAGTGAGACAGTGACTGGAGCCTGTTTCTGTCACCAATTCCTATTTCAAAGAAGGCTTCCAGCAATATCCTCATAGCCCTCATGCTCACCTCTCATGGAATGGTCCCCAGCCTCTTATTTGTGAATAAACCTGGAATCAAACTGCCACTTGTTTCCTGGGTAATAGGAGGAGGAAGTAAGAATATAAAGTGTTAACATTAAATTCCATTCATTCCAAGGTTGTAGATTAAAATAATCAAAGTGAATGTAAGAGCTAACTGAAAACTCTTAGAAGAAAACATAGGAGTAAATGTTCAGAAACTTAGATTGGGCAATGGTTTCTTAGATATAACACCAAAAGCACAAGCAACAAAAGAAAAAAATAAATCAAATTCCATCAAAAATAAAATCTTTCGTGTTTCAAAGGACACCATCAAGAAAACAGCACACAAAATGAGAGAAAATATTTGCAAATCACCTAAGGGACTTGTATCCGGAATATATATATAGAACTTTTATAACTCAATAATCCTCTGTCTGTTGTTTTTTTCCTATTATTTATATCACTTTCCTGTTTAACAATACAGATTGGTGTCAAAAATGGGATTGACACGAAGACCCCAGACCTTAATGGCTAGGTTGATTTCAGGGAAACATAAGTAAACTGCAGGAGAAAATATGATCCTGGAATACAAGGGTAGCAATAGGACCACCTTTGGCACAGGGGACTGTAAATGGTTTGTAGACGAAAATGGAAAATTGTTTCAATGGATTATGATTCTGGGAAGTATGGCATACTAGAGTGAAAAGAAACTACAATGTGAAAATGGGCAGACTCACAATTTCCTTACTTCTATTAGCTCTAGCTAAGGAGACCATATGTCCCCCCTTTGCTCAGAAGAGGTTTGGTTTATGCCCGTTGTCCAGGCATATTACTAATGTCTCCTTTCACTCTCAAAAATGTCTGAGTTTAGATAATAAATTATATAATCACTCCAGGTCTAGCCAAAGTGGCAGAGGCACTCAAGATTTTCCAGCAGAAATGGAAACAGGAAACACTGGATCAGAAGTCTAGCTATTAGGGTAGACCAAGACAAACTCTAAGAATGAGACATTTGGGATATTATATTAGGTGTGGCAGCAGGCCCAAGGACGTCTTCAAGTCACATTAGACTGTCAGTCAGCATATCTTCAAGCAGATGTTGTGTAACAGCAGAGGTTTTTGATGAGGTAAGGATTGGAGCAAGGAAACCCTTTAACTCTCATTGGCTTCGCTCTCTGTAGTAGAGTGGGAGGTAGACTACAGACAGGAAAATTGTTAGAATGTTTTTTAAACTGTGAGTAATTCTTTTAACATGCTTTAACCAGTTATATTGCTCTGACAGATAAAGCTTGAAAAGTTAGGCCTTTGGAGCTTGTGCTTTTCAAAGGAAAAAATGGTGTTCAGAATAGGTTTCGGAAATGATTGTCTACTTCAGCAGAAGCCATTCTAAGAAAAAATAAAAAACACTTACTTGAGCCATAAAACTTTTATTGGTAAAAGAATTGGTAAAGAATTTATTGGAGGCTAGTTAGCTCGGTTGGTTAGAGTATGGTACTGATAACACAAAAGTCCAGGATTTGATCCCTGTATTGGCCAGCTGCCAAAAAAAAATATTGGTATAGTTTTCTCTTAAAAATTTCATTTGAGAGATCAATTTACAGAAGCATATTACCTGGGTAGGTAGAGTATCCTGAATATGAATACTTTTACTGATTGTATCTTTATGAATTTAGTTAACTATATACATTTCATCACTTCTATGGTGATCCAAGTTTTCAAAGTATATTGAACTAAAATGGGTTCAAGGCATTCACTGGCGTCATAGCAGGTATTAACTGGCTTTAGATATAATTCAGATATACTAATCTAAAGTATCTACTTCAGATATAATTTTTCTTAGTATCTGAACTTTCTGGACTAAGATAAGACAGGGAGAGGCTGGCAACATGCCCAAAGCTTCTCCAAGGTTATAAGTCCTGGGAAGAAAATAGTTTGAGCCTGTTAAGATTCTTGCATTCTGGCCTTGGGTTGTGCAATTTTACCTGCCTCCTATCGAATGTGAAGAAGTGCTATGGAAGATAGAAATAGTGTTGGAAAAGGGGTGGAGATATAAAATGAAAACATGAACAGAAGTAAAATCTATTGTATTTGAAAAAAAAGTTATCAAAGTCAGTTAGCAAACTCTTAGAAGCTCAAGAACTAGGAACACAGGAAGGGAGTACAGAGCATGAAGCTGGATGCTGGGTGCTGATCAGCAGGTATGTGCACTGCTCAAACTTATGCAAGCTGGAAGAGGATATTAGAAAGATGGAGAAGTCCAGCGAGATATGGTGAAACAGAAATTGTGCTGTCCAGATGAAGGTGTCAACTGGACATGAAAATATGAACACTTTGGTAATACCAACTCTAGAGAGTTAATCTGAAGCACTTAAATTACCTCAGGACTGCCTGCAATTTACAAGAACTAAGAATAGTCTGTTGATCCAGGTCCCACCAAGAAGCCCAGTCCTGGTTAGTTTTATGAGACACTGACAAAACAATGTGCTATACTTAGAGATTTCACTGTTCAATTCCCCCATCCCCCCTCCCCATTCATCTGCTTTCCCTAAAAAACCAACTGTTTCTTTTATGAGGTAATCATGTAGGTCAGAACATGATGCAAAATTGAGGCAAATGTTTCAATCCATGCAAAAAATGTAGATGTTCGCACTAAAACTTTTATAACTAACTTGCTAAATTCTGTTTATATGAGAATAAAACCACTGGCAAAGGGACAAATATGTCTGAAAATTATTTGTAAAGGTAGAAAGTCATCTAAATGTAATAAACTTGGAACTATTAACATGCATCATAGTATAAATGTGATGGTAAATTTCACATTTGAGAATAAATTCATTATTCTCAAAATGACACAATGTGGAAAAGGTGCAACTGCAGAAATTGTTCTTACTTTAAATACGGTTAGAAATCTAGAGGTCTCAGGTGGGTTTATCCCAAGAATTCATGGTTGGTTTAACTTCAAAAAATCAATGTAACTTATCATATTAACAGACTGAAATAGAAAAACCATAAGGTCACCTTGATAGATGCAGAAAAAACATTTGACAAGCTCCAGCATCTATACTCAATGAGACCTAAGCAAACTGGAAATAGAAGGGAACTTCCTCAAAGTGATAAAGGGCATCTATGAAAAACCTACAACTACTATCATACTTAATGGTGAAAGACCATTCAGCCTCTGAACATCCCTATGCACTGGACATCCATCTGCAAGAAAGAAACTGATCCATGTCTTGCACCATATAAAATATTAAAAATTGGATCATAAATCTAAACGTAAAACCTAAAACTATAAAATTTCTAAGAGAAAACATAGGAGAAAGTCATTGTGATCTTGCATTGGACCAGAATATCTCCACCTTGGCACTAGTGCCATTTTGGGCTGGCTAATTCTTTGTTGTGGGGGGCTATCCTGCTTCTTGTAGGATATTTTCCAGCATGGCTGGTCTCTACTTACTAGACATCAGTAGCATCACAGTTGTGACAACCAAAAGTATCCAAACATTGCCAAATGCCTCCTTAAGTGCAAAATCACCTTCAGATGACATCTACTGCATTAGGCAAAAATTTCTTAGATACAGCACCAAAAGTGTGATCCATAAAAATGATATATTGAACTTCATCAAAATTTAGAACTTTTTCTCTTCAAAGGACACTGTTAAGAGAATAAAAGACAAGTCACAGACTAGGAAGAAATATCCGCAAATCCATATGAAATAAAGGATTTGTATCCAGAACATATAAAGAACTCTTATAACTCAGTAAGAAAAATACAAACCAAATTTTTTTAAAGTGCAAAGGATTTTGCTATGTCACCAAAAATATATACACATGACAAATAAATACACAAAAATGTGGTAGTCATTATTAGTCAATAGGGAAATAAAAATTAAAACCACATTGAGATACCACTACACACCTATTAGAAAGTCTAAAATTAAAAAACTAAAAATTCCAAGTGCTAGCAAGGATATAGAGAAACTGGAACTCTCACATATTGATGATGGGAATATAAAATGGTAGAACTATTTTGGAAAAAGTTTGGAAGCTTCTTAAAAAGTTAAACATACACCTAACATAACCCAGCCATTCCCTCCTCAGTATTTACCCAACAGACATAGAGCACACGCCCATACAGAAAACTGTACACAAATGTTCACAGTAGCTTCACTTGTAGTAACCCAAACTGGAAACAATCCAAATATCCACCAAATGGTGACTGTATAAACTAATGTGGTTATATCCATACAATGCAGTACTACTCAGTACTAAAGAAATGAACTATCAATACAAATATATCCCAAAATAACTGTACTGAGTGAAAGTCAGAAAAAAGAGTACTTACTGTATGATTCTATTAATATAAAATTTTAGAAAATGCTAACTAATCTAAAGTGACAGAAACAGATCAGAGGTTGCCTTGGAAAGGAGACAGAATGGAGCAGGAGGGGGCGATTACCAAGGAGCAGAAAGAAACGTTTTGGGATGATGGATATGTTCATTATCTTGATTGTTGTGATGGTTTCATGGGTGTATACATGGCAAAACTTATCATACACTTTAAATATGTGCAGTTTATTGTATGTCAATTGTATCTCAATGTTAAGAAAATTTAAAGATCTCTCATAATTCTAATAATTTGATTTGCTGATTTACTGGATTTATCACTTTTTCAAAGTTGGCTGTTTTAATTGTGAGAAAATACTTCATATTTATCTGAAATTCTTTATGAAATACAATTTTGATGTTGCCTCTAATGACAAACGGCACTACTATCCTTAAAAATAAAGAGTTAAAGGAGAGAACCAGACAAATCTCAAAGGCTTTTGCTGATCTGCATCCTCCCTTTCATTGCTATTGTCGATTTATCTCATGGGATTCTATGAGATTCTGGTGTCCTGTGAATGGTATTTTTTAGTGTGCTTATACAAGACGCTGAGATTACCCCCAACCCTCCACCTCTACCCTCAGGGATCAAGTGATAATAAGGAAAGGGATTGGACCTGCAGACTTGGGAAGAAATTCTCAGACACCTGAATTGAAAATCAAAAAGAGCAAAATAAAAATAAAGGCTTCTAAAATTTTGAGCAGCTCCAAAACATGAATATATTATTTGGTATCATGACATATAGTCCAGAACATTACAGTTGGTGGGAAAAAGATAAAACTTATTTGATATGCTCTCATATTAGAAAAAATTCACCTGATTTAGAAATAACATGAACTCATAACCTTTAAAGAAAAATGCCATTTTCTGCTTTTATTACAATGACCTCTGTAACCTCTTCCCTAGTGCCGTTTTGTCTAACTCCAGGAGTCATTTGGAACAGTCTAACATGTGCTTTTAGAAGGTTTGGCCTGTAATGTTAGTCTCTATTAAAGGAATCAGAGTTCCTTGGAAAGCAATGTTCTCCATGTTTGAGAAAGAATAACTCAAACTGAGTTTTGGGTTATCTCAACTATTATCACAAAGAATGTTTTCAAAAGTTCCAGTGAGGTGGGGTGTTAAAAAAGATAAAGAGGTTTACTTGACCATAGGGTTACAAAGTGCAAGTAGAAACAATCTGAGTATCAACTAGAAATGATTACACACCCACCATAAATGCTAAGATAAAAAAGACAAACCACCACAAATGTTGGAGAAAATGTGAAGCAATTGGAAGTCTCATACATTGTTGCACGCACAAAAAATGATACAATCCTTTGGAAAAAAGGTCTGGCATTTTTTTATTAAGCTAAACATACACCTACCTGAGGAACCCAAAATTCCATCCCTAGATATTAACCCAAGAGAAATAAAAACATATGTTCAAAAAATCTGAATAGAATGTTCACAGAAGCTTTATTCATAACAGTAACAACAACAAAAACCAGAAACAGCCCAGGTGTCCATCAACAGAAAGATGAAAAACAAACTGTGACACATTCATACAAATGAATACTCAGCAATAAAAAGGAACAAACTACTGATACATTTAACAACATGAATAAATCTCAAAAACATGCTGAGTGAGAGCATTACGCTATGTATGATTTCACTTATAATGAAGTTTTGGAATAGGCAAATTTAATCTGTGATAAAAATCAGAATAGTAATTATACCTGAGGGCTGGGGTGGGACGGACTGGGAAGGGGCATTAGAAAACTCTCTGGGATGATGGCAATGTTATAGATTTTGAAAAGGGCTTAGGTTACACAGGAGTATACATTTGCAAAAACTCAGAAAACTTACACTTAAAATCTGTGCACTTCATTGCATGTAAATATAAAATCAAAACATTTAAAAACTAAATAAATTTTAAACTCTAGTTAATGATATGCATGCTGAAGTATTAGGAGGTCTGCAAATTATGAAGTCTGCAATTTATTTGGGGTTTTTTTCCAGCTTTTATTCTTTTAATTATTATTTTTTATTATGCATACATGTGGGGTACAATGTTGAATTTCAAACATGTGTACAATGTGTGGTGGTTAGATCAGTGTAGTTAGCTTATTCATCATTACAATATGCAATCATTCTTTGTGTCCGTTGACCAATTCCTCATTAGCCCCCCTCCCTCTGCAATTTATTTTGAAATACATTGAAAAGTAAGCTGGATAGGTAAATAATAAAACAAGTAGAGTAAAATACAAAATCCACGTAGTCAATATTTGGATATTCACTATAAAGTTCTTTCTCTTTTACTGTATATTTGAAAATCTCCATAATAAAACGATGGGGAAAAGCCTTCAGTTGGTCTATCTCTCTATTATATATACTTTGCCTGAAATAAATTATTCTTTCTGTAAGACAGATTCTATAGCAACACAGAAACCAGAAATTAGAACCCGAATTTTCCCTGTGATTCTAAAAGGTAGATGATATTTGTAAACAAAGTGAGAAAGAGAAGAACATACAAAAATTGTAGAAAAGGAAGCCAAGTTACATTGAGTAATCACTAATACTGGTGTTTATTATCACCACAAACAAAATGAGTGTATCATTCTTTTAATGACTTCTAACCACTGAATGAAGAACCTTTTCTGTCTTCTCCAAACTTTGTCCAAAATTTGGATATTCAATCATCATTAAAAAAACACTTATTAAGCACTTTCCAATGTATCTGACATTATAATTGTCGGTAGGCTACATATGGGATAAAATAACATCCATTGCCTTTTGAGAGCTTTGTAAGAAATTTGGCTTAAGTTTGTGTCAAACAAATCTGGATGTGTTTCCCATCTCTGCACTTATTAGTTGTGGGACCTTGAGCAAATTAACTTCTGTAAGACTCACTTTCATCATCTGTAGAAAGGGGAAAGAGAATGGTAGTTTATACCTCATGTGCTTATTTTGAATATTAAATGAGACAACCCATCTTACACATATCACAATGACTGGTAGGTAGAAAGTACTCAAAAATATGTTATTTTTAAAAATAGAAGTGTGCATAAGACACAAAACATTCAATTGGTGGAAGAATACAGAGTGCCTTAATTTGTTTAAATAGAACAATACCATCTTCTCACTAGGTAGTTCAAATAGTAACTGTGATAGAATGTGGGGTTTTCTCCCAGAGTTTTGAAAAATATTGTAGAACAATAATATCCAAGAACAATAAGCTTGCTGCACTGATACTGTGAGAACACAGAAATTTAGATCACGGAGTGAAATGCAGAAGTGCACTTCTTTTCAGTTTAATGTCTGTACTTGCTGAGAGAAGCTACCTGCTTCACCCGGTCTTACATTAAAACACTCAGAAATGTTACCCATAATGTTTTGTACCTGTCACTAGCGCCTGTTAAGTAGATGGGCACATAGTTATAGTCTCTAAGCCAGTCAGGTGGAAAGGGGGGTTAAGTGGGACAGGAGGATTTTAACCCCACTCCCCCCCCCACCCTCTGAGAATGGCAAAGTCCCATGTCTGGCACGTGGTAGAATGAGCAGCTGCATGACAGTGTAGGGAGCTGGGAAGCACAAACATTTTTGGGAAGCATGCTGTATTGTCGCCTGCTATCAGTAGTATCTAAATTTCCCACATTCTTTACTATCTTCTGTGTCTCTCGACATCATTTTAAAATCATTCTTTTAACAACCATGTAACCAACATTCCTGTATACTGTTAAAATTGGCTGAAACTAAGCTTATCCTTTTAGTTTTGGCATAGCTCTCCTTTTTGTTCCACTACCCACAACTCTTTACTAACTTTCACATTAGGTATATTTCCTCCCTGGCCTATATGGCATTTGGACATTGGTCTAGTTAGATTTTGGCAGTGGTGACACATTAGGAGTTTCTTAGTGGTCAGTCCTTACCTAGACTAGAAATATTCCACCTCCTACCCCCACCAAAAAAGCAGACAGGAATCTCATATATTTCTCAAATGCCTTTCTGAGTAGATAAGTTCTTTTCTATCATTTCATCAAAAGAAGGCAATGACTTGAAGGAGAAACTCAATAACCACCTTTTAAAAAAAATCTCTGACAGGATTGAAGTCTAAAGACATCCTATTCTGAAATACTCTTGGAAATGGGCGAGTAAACATTCTGGGTTACACAGCACTGTTATCTGGTTTGAAACTCACACAACATTGGTTTCTTTCATTTCTTTGGCATTTTCACTCTCCTCTTACCAGACTTGTTCTTTCAAGGTGTAAATTTATTGGGAGGGACTGTCTAGATAAAGCTAGTGTGTAATTGAAAGTTTGAGGCAATATCTAACACATTGTAATCATAATCATATCTCTAAAATGCTCTGAAAGCTTCAGATATTATATTAAATAGTACTGTTAAATATATGTAAAATGAGAATGGATATTTCAATTAGTAGATATAAAAGTATTAAAATTTAATATATGAACATAATTTTATCATCTTGCTCATGAGGTAATCACTTCTACTTTCCCAGATGGTTATTATACACAGGACAGATTTAGAAAGATGTGTTTTTAGCCCACATATAAATATTTTCCCGTATTCTAAAATATTATTAATCTTATTTTTTCTAATACAAAAGAGAGTTTTAGGTTTGCTCCCTCTATTTCTTTTAAATTTACACATCCTGCCACTAATTCCTTGACTTTTGGAGTAGCTAACCTCTCTCTTCCCAGTCCTGTTGATCAAAATAAACTTGATATTTATTTGCAAACTTTCAGGGCAGAACTGGAAACAATTCACATCATTCTTAACATAGGATCAAGTCAAAACTGAAAGAAAAATGGAAAGATTTTAACATAAATCATCCAAACTAAAATTTCATATTTTAACCTCAAATTTGAATCAGCAATGATTTTTACTATTTTTTTTTTTTTTTTTTTTTTTTACTTGTTATTCTTTTGAGGCCGAAACAGAGAAATGTGCTGAACATGTGGATTGCAAGCAACTGTATTTCTCAAACAGGAAGCACAACAAACATTCTCCCCTTTTACTTAGGTTGCCTTTATTTAACATTCTGCACAATGATTATGGGTTCATATTTAGATCTAGTCTAACAAAGAAGGAAAAAAACCTCACTTCATAATTAAGTTAGCCAAAAACTTTCTCTGGCTAATCTGGCAATTCCCAAGCTGGTAAGAACTCCTCTTGGGGCTCTATCTACTCTTCTACAGGGAAGAGAACTGGTGCAGGCCAGGGTACCATTATCTTACTGCATAGGTATGAAGATACTGCCTAAACAAAATTGGAAGATTCACTAAATAAATAGAATGGTGAAATGAGAACAACGTACTTAGATGTATTAAAAGCTAAATAGGCTACTTATTAGAAAAAAAATTCACTTAACATTTGCTTGGGGTAATAAGAAAACAACTTTAATCTGGGGCTAACTGGTTAACTCAGTTGATTAGAGCGTAGTGCTGATAACACCAAGGTTCAGGGTTTGATCCCTGTACCAGCCAGCTGTCAAAAAAAAAAAAAAAAATCTGCTTGGACTCTTTTATATCAGTCTATAATAGAAATACAAGTATTTAATGGAAACATCAAACCAAGAGAATAAGGGAATTAAAACCAATACTTTATACTATATACAAGTACAAAATATATATACATATATAAGGGTTTTTTTAAATTGTGATGATGCATTTTTGGCTCAAAAGTATGCTTTCATATTATACATCTCATTTCTCATTCTTAAGCAAAGTTTGATACAGAGGATATAGAATTTTTTATGTGTTTCTTCTTTATTTTTATTTTTATGTCTCTCTCCTAGCTTTACCAATCAAAATTCCATACCACCCTTTAAGAACCGTGTTAATCATCTCCCCATCAATGACCCTCTCTTCAACAGATGGAATTAACCTGTCCTTCCCTGTTCTCCAGAATTTTATATTTGCATTACTGCCTAGCTAAAAGCTCCAAAATACTAGACTTCTTGGGACAGCATTCTAAAAAACCTCTACATATAAGTCTGGCCAGTTAGCTCAGCTGGTTAGAGCATGGTATTATAACACCAAGGTCAAGGGTTCAGATTACCGTATGGCCAGCCGCAAAAAAATGAACAAAAAACCAAAAAACCTTTACACAGAATGAAGCCTTCAACACCTTCAATGGCAAGTTTAAAAAATAAGTCACGGTTATCTGAAGTCAACATAAGACTTTTTCTAGAAAATATGCCATGCAGATAATAAGAAGGAGGAATGGACACAGCTGTTGGTGTGTCTGGCTAAAAGTCTCTTAATTTACAATTATCTTGCTCTTTTTAACAGCTTCTGTTTATGGTTTCTTCTTCTTCCCCAGTGTCACATACCATCTGGTAAACATAGCAGCTGAAGACCCTGTTGGGTTTCTGTTCTATGTGTAGCACCAAGTCTCTGTCAAAATAGACTTCATGGCTATATGTCTGTAACAAAAACACAATCATATGTAATCTCTTTTTCATGTAACCATATTCACCAACATATCACTAAAATAACACAATACCTTTAGGAATCTTCAAATATGCATTTGGAGGCAAAACAGTAGTCAGAAACAGATTTATTCTTTATTATTTGTAGATATGCAGATTACTAATGAAAAAAGCATTGTACAAAATATAGAGAATGAAAAGAAATTTAGACTCAGGAGTCTGAATACTCAGATTCTACTGCCAACACTGGTACTATCTATCTCACTGTGTGACAGTTTGCTAGAAGCTAAACCTCTCACGTTCTCCATTGATTAAAAACAAGGTATAGATAAAGTAATGTCTACTGATCCTTATAATTTTATAATCTATAACAGTTGGAAGGGCATACAAACGTTCTCAAGAGTGCCTGGAAACCCTACATGCTTAGATATTGTGGGGATTCATTGCAGTATTCATTTTTTTTTAAGTGTTACCAAACCTAGAATTGGGAGAAAATCAAAGACTATGGTAAGGAAATAGAAAGCATGTGTCAGGAAAACAGATAGTTTTATCTTTAAGGCCACTGGTAAGAAGGTATCGCCTAGTGCTGAGGGGAGGAAGGCTTAAGAAATACTCATTTTGTCCTGTGTATAGGACAATAACCTCTTTCATGTATGTCATCACTGGCATAGGAGAGTCTGGACATGAACACAGTAACATCTGTTCTGATAAACCGTATCTATAAAGAAAACTCTTATAACTTTGTATTTTGTGTACTCTACTCACCACATCCCACGACTCCACTAGTGGAATGCTTTTAAGTAAAGTTCCATATTCATTACAGTGGAAATCCAAGTGAGCTTTTCCTTCAGCATCTATTTGAGTAACAGCTACCACGGAAAGCAAATCCAACTCATCTTCATAGTCCACAATTTTGAAAGTCTCAGGAATAGGTGGATAAGGGAGAGGAAAAGAAGTGCAAAATTCAGTTATTCAGGTTAGAATTATTACTACGTTTATAATTTAACTATTCTATTACAAAATATGGGAGAAGAAAGAATGAATGTGTAGGAGAATAGGTAGATATGCATCTCTACTTATATGCCTGGTAGAATATCAGTCCCAAGATTTTCAAGAGTTAAGCAGTACCCTACAGATTTTGGCTAACAGAACCAAGTCTATGTAGATCTCAGCCAAAGTACAACTGAAATTCTCTACAACGACAGCAAAAAAGAGTTTCTCCGCATTCAAAAGAGGCATTCAACTGCTGCCTCTAAAATGCGTGTTCACTGATTCCCAAATAGGACTAAATATATGAAGCTCATTTTTGAAATCTGAAGACTGCTGAGTTCTGTAAGTTCTCACAGCAGAAAAACTGTCATTTCAAGAAGAAATGATAGCTCATCATGTACTAATTATGACTCTATTTGCCATTCTTTTTGGTTTTTTTTTTTTTTTAAAGCTTTTCAGTTCCTTAAAGAAAGCAAAAATGGCTGCTTATACTTGAGGGAGAATACCAGGAACTGAAATCCAACCCTCAGAACAGAATGGGGACAAGAGAGGTTAGCTATGGTGAAGAGAAAAACCCCAGAACTCTATCTCAAGAAAGAAAACCTGGGGGCCGGCCCGGTGGCGCACTGCTACAGTGCGCCGCTTGGGAGCGCGGCGGCGCTCCCGCCGAGGGTTCGGATCCCACATACAGACCGGTTCCCGCTCACTGGCTGAGCGAGGTGCAGGTGCAACGCCGAGGGTTGCGATCCTGTTGCCGGTCCTGGTCCGGTACGGGCGCGACACTGAGGGTTGCGATCCGTTGCCAGACACGAAAAAAGACAAAAAAAAAAAAGAAAACCTGGGACTCCAACAGCCTCACAGGGGAAGACAATGAGTGGCCAGCCATCTAGGGGTGACCCACAGGAAGGCACACCTTTGCTCAGTGCCTGGCATCAAACTTAACCACAGCGTTTCTTAACCACCATGCACTAATTCTTCACCTACATTTGGTCAAACTGCTCCTTAATCCATTTATACTTTCTGCCATATTTACCACCTTATGACACAAAAAATTTACATAGGTTTATGAGGGTACTTCAAAAGTTTGTGGAAAAATAGAATTAAAAGATAATACAAATCTTTCCATGAACTTTCTGATGATCCCTGTATTACCTATGGTCCCTTTTTATTTACTTTTTTGCCTTAATTTTACCATGGCCAAACTTCAAAGAGTGACTTCTTGTCTGGATGTCAGTGATTTTCAACTTTTCCTTTACAGGCTAAAAGATTTTGTTTTCTAATCTCACAATATATGGCATCTCTCTTTTTGCTATCATCTCTTCCCCCTTAACTATTCATACTATCTTTCGGTAATTTTAGTACATCTTTCTTCATAGTTTTATATACAGTGTATATAAACAAAGCTTTCTGCTTTGTTCTCAATAGGTTTCTATGGTCCAAAAGAACATTTTTTTTTGAGAGCAGCCACATACTAGGCTACCTCCAACCTATTTCAAAAGATTTTCGAAAACTGTCCTGGGCCGGCCCGGTGGCGCACTCGGTAGAGTGCGGCGCTTGGGAGCGCGGCGGTGCTCCCACCGAGGGTTCGGATCCCATATAGTAGACCGGTCCACTCACTGGTTGAGCGTGGTGCGGGCGCAACACCGAGGGTTGTGATCCCGTTGCCGGTCGCGGTACGGGTGGGCACAACACCGAGGGTTGCGATCCTGTTACCGGTCACGAAAAAAGACAAAAAGGAAAAAAAAAAATGTGACTACATTTTGGGCCGACCCGGTGGCGCACTGCTACAGTGCGCCACTTGGGAGCGCAGTGGCACTCCCGCCGAGGGTTCGGATCCCACATACAGACTGGTTCCCGCTCACTGGCTGAGCGAGGGGCGGGCACAGCACCGAGGGTTGCGATCCCGTTGCCGGTCTGGTCCGGGCGCGACACTGAGGGTTGCGGTCCGTTGCCGGACATGAAAAAAGACAAAAAGGAAAAAAAAAAACTGTCCTTAGAAGACTACTGTAATATTTCTACCTAGAAATGGTCACACTAACAATAGTTATATTATCTAAATGGATTTAGTATTTATACAATGGTTATATATTTGAAGCATGATCACTGCCAGTTGATTTCATAAGTATTTCCAATGCCTCTTTAAAGGAAAGAGAGAAAAATGTATTAGGTCAGTGACTGGCAGTGCCAAGTTGAGAACAAAGGCTAAACTGATTTACCACAACCTCACTCCCTCCTCTGGCCCATGAACACTAGCAAACATATCCATGCCTAGTAAATAAAAAATAAGGCAAAAGCCATAAAGTCATTCGGATATAACTCAAGAATTTTCTATTAAGAGATTTCCTGAGAAAGCTTACACATCAGCAAAACAAAACAAACAAACAGTGTTTTCAAATTATTTTGGTCCTATGAACCTTTCTGCAAACAAAATCTTATGAATAATTCCAATATGAAAAGAGGATGGTGGTGCTGCACAGGTTGAAGTAGCACACATAATCTTACCTACTCAGCCTTCATGGAACCCTTCACCCCTGATCTCTACCCCAGGGTCTGGGAAACATTAATTTGAAATGCACCATGTAAGTACACATTGCTTTGGTTTGTTATCTCTGACTAAAGTAATACCTCTTGTTCTGGGTCATCATCCAGAAGGTTAAAAGTTTTTTTTACCACCCGTCCAGAAGCTGTGACAGTGAGGTTTTCATTCTATCATACAGAAAGAAATAAAAAGATGTGACAAGTTCGATTATAAGCCATCAAAGGCAAAATTGTATTAACAAATTTGGTGAAACTAACCAACTCTTCTCCAACATCCACAATTCTTTCCTCAACTGAGAAAATTCTAAATCAGTTTCTGATCCTCTAGTTAGTAAAAATACTTTGTTATAGTAAAGTTTTCAATACCAGAATAGGCAGAAATAAAGAAAAGATTATAGATTTGCTGATTCACTCGCCCTTTTGACTTTTATCTTAGTATAGTAAGCAAATAAAAAGTGAATCTGCTTTTAGAAACTTCTCTCCCCATCATTTTCTTCATGTTAATTTATATACTTAAAGGAAAAGTACCATCTGGAGTTAAAATATGGTATGTGATTTTTATTTTATTTTATTTTGTTTGGACAGCTAGCTAGTACAGGGATCTGAACCCTTGACCGTGGTGTTGTAAGGCTGACCACTAAACAACTGAGTAAAACGGCCAGCCCTGATATGTGATTTTTAAAGATTTATTTATACCCCAACTAACCCTAATTTTAATTATTTAGACCCAAACGTTGATAATTAGTCAATAAAAATTTAAAGAGAAATCCAAAAAAGAAAAATAACCAGAAGATAAACTCAATATGATCAACTCTCTTCAAATCTCACATGCATCTGGGGCTAAGGATGGCTACCCACGTAGACAAACTGAACAGACTATTATGACTATTATACAATTGTGTTGTTGTTTGCATCCACACTCAAAGGCAAACACATTTGCATATTATATTCTTATACGAAAGACAATGATATACAAAGGATTTCAAAATACTCCTGACTTACTTTATTCTTCTCCCTGTTGGCCAAAATGACAAAATCTTCAGAGATCTGATGCCGAGAACTATTATTTTCTATTTCACTCAGCTTTAAAACTCTGAAAAGGGAAAAAAGGATTCTAAGAACCTACTACCTCAAAACACCATCAAAGTGCCAAGTTGAACTACTGAAATGAAACTCAGCAAATGAAAATTACAGTAACAACACTGACTTAGTTCACCCTTTTTCCTGATTAGTCTGCAATACTAATGTCTGATCACTACATGCTCTTCTCCATGCTTAAAAGCCCCTGAGACTTCAAGAGTACTCTTTGTGGACCTCATTTTCTTAAACTCAAACTGAAATGGGTGATAACAAACATTAAAAAGATCAGTGGTAGTAAACATTAAAAGTAAGTTTACTGGGGCCGGCCCGGTGGCGCACTGCTACAGTGCGCCGCTTGGGAGTGCAGCAGCGCTCCCGCCGAGGGTTCGGATCCCACATACAGACTGGCGGCTCACTGGCTGAGTGAGGTGTGGGCGCAACACCGAGGGTTGCGATCCCGTTGCCGGTCCCGGTCTGGTACAGGCGCGACACTTAGGGTTGCGATCTGTTGCCGGTCACGAAAAAAGACAAAAAGGTAAAAAAAAAGGTAAGTTTACTGAAGCTGAACCACAGTTTAAGATGTTTTGTAAAAGTTAATAAACTTATTTCATTAAATCCTTTCATCTTCTTTATAATAGATCCAAAGAGGTAGACTGACTATCAAGAAGCATAAAGAATAAAGAAGGTAAACACTTTCTTATTCAACAAATACTTACTGAGCATCTACTCTGTACCAAGCACTGTGCTCAGTGCTGGGGTTACAGGTGTCAGCAAAATAGACTCTTTCCCTGTCGTTATGGAGCTTATGATAACAAAGCTAGATATTTAAACAATCACACAAGGAATTAATTAAAATTGATCTAAGTGCTACAGAGGAAGATTACAAAGTAGGTGCAATGAAAATATGATGAGTGAGCAAATCTAACAAGGGGTATCAGGGAACGTCTCTGTGAAAAAGTTACGGTTAAGCTGGGCCATAAAATATGAACAGAAATTAGGCAGGAGAACAGGCAGGGGAAACAGACTCCAAGCAGAGGGAACGGGTCCTCAACTTTCCGAAAAGACAGTAAGACTGAAGCAAACTGAGTGGGGAAAGGATTTTTCAGACCATGCTAACTATGTTGGTCTTTATCCTAGCAACAGGAAGTCAATAAATGCTACCAAAAGCTTTATCTTTAAAGTGCAATTGAAGTCACTCACTTGACTTGATTTGGGCCAACATGTATTATTCTACCAGAAGCATCAGGATGGAAATAGATCCAGTCAGATTCTAGAGAACAACACTCCATTTCCTGGATTCCATTTTTTGCCTGAAGTTGGAAAAACAATTAAAGACAAAGATAAAGAGAAAAATCAAATAATTTTTCATTCTGACACCAATGATAGATCAGTAAGTCAAAGGTACAGAGAAGAAAAAATGTTAGTTAAACAGGGATATATATGAGGGCTGAATTAGGACACTCAAATTTGAAAAATTCATAATATTTAAATTCAGAAATTTCATAGATTTACTCTGTACCATACATCATGCCTCACAAATAATAATAACTGTTACCATATCTCAAGAATGCACTGTGCGTCAGGGACTTCATTAGATGCTTTACACTCACTATTTCCTTTGATCTTAATAACATTCAAGGCAGGGATTGTTATCACCATTTTATGGATGAGGAAACTGATACACAAAGAGAGTAAATAATTTGCCCAATGTTTTGAACCTACTAAACAGCAGACCTGATTTCAAAATCCAGAGACTTTCCATTATATAACTCTGCCATAATTATTCACATGCAATTCCCCACAACTTTTTCCTCCATTCCCCATATCCAACAACTTGTCCATCAGAAAAGCAGGTAACACAAAAACAAACATGTAACCAAACCTGAAGTCTTAGACACAGGTCATATAATCTCCTTGGACAAGTCAAATATCAAAGTGTAATGTTTGAGGAAACAGTCTAATGGCTGCTTAGCATTTAAGGTAGAAAGATTTATTTCATTGTAGTATATTTAGACATTAAAATAAAGAAGAAAACCCTCTATGATGTGTGATCATATGTACATAAATGTTTTATCTTATGCATAGGAATACTGGCAACTAATACCAGCATGGATATAATTAACTTCACTGGCTTTATCCAAGTCATTAAATTTCTTTAATTTCTCCAATGTAAAATGAAATGATACCATCTTTCCTATTAGATACTGAAGTTTATTAATTCCATTAGCATATATTGATAGGCTACTATGCTCTAGGCATCACAGCAGGCATTTATACCTAACATGAATTAAACACAATCCTTGTGGATGAGGGGCAAGATGGCAGACTAGAGGTGCCCAGGGCAAGTTCCCCCAACAGAAAAGGATTAGAACAACTAACAGACAGCTAAATATTGACAGAAGCATCTGTGGAAGAGTGTAGGAGTACAGCAGGACTCTGGTGAGATCCCTGGGGAGCTCAAAAGCCCAGAATGGTGGCAGAGGGAGGAGAGAGAGGCACATGGCCTTAGACACCATGTCTCTGAGACCAGGATCAGAGCAGGAAGAATTTTCCCTTGCAGTGAAAAGGTGCACAGAGGACCCACACCAGTCCCCATCCTCACCACAGAGGCCAGCAGATCCTCTGGCAGGACAAGCCCAGAATCAAGTGTGGAGATCGTCCTAGAATACACACATCCCTCCAGAATGCTAGTACAAACTGTGCTCTCCCCACTCCCACCTTCCTGACCCAAGTTGATGCAGGACTGTGCCATCTTGAAACCACAGCCATTATGGAAGCATGTGCTGCCCTGGGGCTAGTAGCCATGTGCCTCCCCAGCTTTAAGGCTTTGCCTTCATCCCAGCACACTCACATGAGAGACTACAACGCCCTGATCCCAGCAGCTTGAAGCCTAGGCTCACAGCAACTGCGACTCTAGTTCTGCAGTCCGGGAAGCCAACTTTAGTCCTGCTGAACTGACATACCCCCACCTCCCATACCCATGTCCCCACATCCCCACATCCTGGAGCAGAGATCATAAAGGCATACCCTCCTCAGGCAATCTGACCCCCATTCCTCCCTGACCCTAATCCCTGCCAGCTGACTGGGTTGGGTGTGCCTGAGCCTCCAGCCCTGCCTAGTGGCCTTGCTCACTTCCTGAGAAGCAGCTCAGCAGCTCCACCTTGTCAGTCCAGCTCCTGAACTACAGAGGGAAGCACGACCTTGCATCGGGCCCCAAAACTGGCACAGTAGAAAGGCCACCAGGAAACCTGCATACGACTAGCCCACCCAAAGTACACCCATGCTCCTGGCTTAGAGAAAAAGTTCAGCTGTCATGCCCACAGCTAAGAGACCCCCTCGACGCCCTGAATCTTTGAACCATCACATGCACATGCATCCAAGTGAGAAACAGACTGGCTGATGTGTCACTGGCAGGCCCACCCCTGTTCAGAGAAGCAGCACGATGACCCTGCCACTGGTAAACCTGTCCCAGAGACCCTGACACACCATACGCCCACACCCCCAGCCTGAGAATCAATTCAGCAACTGCATCTCCAGTAAGCCAGCTCCTGAGACGACTGACCAATAGGATGCATGTATACAACCCCAGCCTGTGAACCAACCCAGCGATAACTACCCCAGCAAAGTTGTGCCACTGCTGCCACAATCCTCCAAAACATAGGTCACTGAGTCACCTGCAGACACAGTGAAAGTGGATTATAGTTGAAGAAAATCTACACTACTGCATCCATTCAGAACAAAGCCACTGCACTCTACCCAATTGACGCCCTAGGACACATTTGCAGGTCTAGGGTGCCTACACTACTGCATCCATCTAGAACAAAGCCACTGCAGTCTACCCAAATGACACCCTAGGACGTGTTTGTAAGTGAGAGTCTTTTTCCACACAAGCCACTCTACAAAACTCAAAATGGTGACTGTTCCACCAGATGCACAGATATCTATGCAGGGAAACAAAAGACATGAAAAAATAAGGTGACATGACACCTCCAAAAACACAGAATAATGCTCTAGAAACTGATCTCAAAGAATCAGATATTGCCAACTTGCTGGAAAAGGAATTCTAATTAATTATCTTAAGAAAACTGAGATACAAGAAAATATGGACAAATGGTTCAACAAAATCAGAAAAATAAAATAATCCTTGCCATCAAGAAGCTTATATATAGTCTGGGGGATGCAGAAACAAACAAAATAATAAGGTAGTGTAGAAAATGAAGTGATGAGCCATGCACAGGATATCATTAAGCACTCAACTCAGGTGAGCAGAATTTCAGACAGAAAGAGCTTGAACTGAGCCTTACAGGATAAGCAGAAAACAGCTAGAAAGAAGAGACAGCAAAATCAAAATCACAGGAGTGTTAATCAAGATAGCATGTATGTACATAAGCATCAGTAGCAGCCAAAAGTAAGTACAGTGTCCATCTATGAGACTGGAAAGGCAGGCTGGGGTTACATAGTACGTGCTTTGTGTGCCATGATTCAAAAGATTTTGGTACTTAACACATTTTATGCATAAAATGAGTTTCAATTTTTCAAGAATTTTTACAAGTATCCTAATTATTTCTAATAAAAATGGTGGTATTATTACATTTTACACATCAGAAAATTAATGCAATTAAACATCTTGGTTGTAACCATTGAAGTTAATGTATCCATAATGGTATTAGCTCCAGATGCTCATTTGTTTAATATAAAACCTGTACATACTATACATATCTTTCTTTAGAAGCTGTTCTCTTTATTATAAATATCTAAATATAACACATACACACAAAATTTTTTTCTCTGTGTTAATTACTAGGCATTATTATCAGTTCCTGTAGTTATTATATAATCAAATGCTAGATCTTAACTGTCAGTTTAATACAGAAAGCTATGAAACATTTTCTGAAATCTGAAGTTTGGTTGCTTATGTGTTTCGGGATTATCCACTCTGCTGATTGACAGGTGGAAAGGTAATGGGATTATGTATCATTAAGGCAATCTCATTGCAATAAAACTGTCTAGCAAAAAGACTGAAAATTTCCCTTGGATTTGGAATTATTTATGAATATTCTGAAACAGATATGACTAAATGTTGTAACTGGTTGTAACAGAAGAAGAAAACATGATAGGCATGCTTGATATAAATGTTGAAGGCTTTTATTTACATAGTTGTCCCTTGTTATCCTGGAGGATTGGTTCCAGAACCCCCTGCAGATATCAAAATCTATGGCTGCTCAAGTCCCTTGTATGAAATGGCATAATATATGCATATAACTATGCTTATCCTACTGTACACTTTAATAAATCATTTCTAGATTACTCATAATATCTAATACAGTGTAAATGTAAGAGTTATTATACTGTATTTTTTATTTGTATTATTTTTGTTGTATTATTATTCATTGTTTTGGTTTTTCTGAATACTTTCGATCCACAGTTGGTTCAATCTGTAAATGCAGAATCCATGGATATGGATATATGAGGGTACTTCAAAAAGTTCATGGAAAAACAGAATTAAAAGATAATATGAATCTTTCCATGAATTTTTGAAGACTCGTGTGTGTGTGGGTGTATGTATATACATTTTTATATATATATATATATATATATATACATTTACATTTATATATATATATATATATATATATATATGAAAGAATATGTATTATCATATTCTTATGTGAGAAGAATATGTGCCAAATGTTCAGCATGTGAACTACACAGGGTTTGACTGGATGCAAAAGTTAAGTAAAAAAGAGATATGCTAAGTGCTGGTGGCTGAAGGATGTCCATTGGCTGGAAGGTGAACAATCAAACCAAGACTTGTAATGGTGAGAAACAACCCTAGAGAGTCCTTTGTAAAAGAGGATGTCATTGGGTTGGGCCAAACTGGAGTTGCCACATGTGATTAGTAAATAAGAAAATGGAAGGGAACAATGCTCCTACAAGAGAAAATTAGAAGACATTATACACATGATATCAAGAGAAGTAGATAAATGGACCAAAGACTGTGCTGATCTTCAAAGTGGTAAAAGGTGACCTGTAACTCTAAAAGCCACTGGAGTGAGGTCCTGGAAGAGATGGGTGTAGAATAAGCTGAGGCTGTCTCAAGAAAAGCAAGTTGATCTGATAAATCAAGAGGTTCCATAAATAAACTAAACTAAATCAGCAATACAAAACAAAAACAGAACCCCCCTCCTCTGTGGACTTACTCTTTTGCACTTATCTCAATCACTGTACTTAATACACTGCATCTTATTTCTCTATGTTTTCTTTCTTTTGAGGGTGTAAGCAACTTGAGAGAAGAAAATGTGTCCCCAGCCACATCTGGCACATGATAAGCACTCAGTAAATATTTATTTAAAGACAAATCAATGCCTAAATCACATTTTTTTAAAAAATGAAGAAAAATGAATTCAAGGGTAGAAATTTCTATTGTTTTACCATGTACCATTTCTTCCTACTCTGCCATAAAAAAATTAAGACTATCTTTGAAAATTCAGTGTTTCATACCTACAGTGTGACCACCAGAGTTCTATCCATTTCTGCTCTGGAAAGCAAATAGCAACAAACAATGTAGAAGCAAAACCAACACCACATTCCACCAGCAACTTCAGAGGCAGACTGAACATATTCCATCAATGATTACCATTGTGGAGCTTGAGAAATGTTTTATGTGGGATCTCTTGATGGGAGACTGGTAAGTAAAAAAGCTAAAATAAAGAGGCAATTCTTAGGAATGTGGACCTATTAAAGAGATAGAGAATAAAGAATTTCTGATACAAATTTACTACTAAAAAGTCTGATCACTCATGATTTACCAAGGAATTGTCTTTTAAGGCACATATATGGAAAACTCCTTTCTGTTTCTTCTTATTAGGTGTTATGATGTAGTGCCAAGGATGGCCTCCAATCTGAAAAGCACTCTCCAGGGATGACACCTCAAAGAGCAGTGGTGGCGTGTCTGTAGAGATAGGCAAAAGGAATTTATTACCTTCTCTGTTTGGACCATTCATTAACTGAATTCAAAACTTTTCTTTGCATGCATCATCTATGAATTTCTATTAATGAAAAATTACTATGTTCAACAAAATACAATATAATCAGGAAAAAGGCTTACTGCTAAAAAAAAGAAAAAGCTAGTAGGAAACAAATATTAGGCTATAGGTCAACTTTCTGTTTTCAGGGTAAGTATGTGTGGCCTCCAGGTGAGCAGAGATAAAAAGTGGGCTTATTTTTTTTTTTTTTTTTGTCTTTTTCCATGTCCGGCAACGGATCGCAACCCTCAGTGTTGCCCCCGTACTGGACCGGGGACCGGCAACGGGATTGCAACCCTCGGTGTTGCTCCCGCGCCTCGCTCAGCCAGTGAGCGGGAACTGGTCTGTATGTGGGATCCGAACCCTCGGGCGGGAGCGCCACCGCGCTTCCCAAGCGGCCCACGATCCAGGGCGCCCCCCGGCCCGCCCCAAC
>NW_007727474.1:165804-198372 GCF_000696425.1 Galeopterus variegatus | reverse complement strand
TTTTTTTTTTTTTTTTTTTTTTTTTCCATGTCCGGCAACGGATCGCAACCCTCAGTGTTGCCCCCGCACCGGGCCGGGGACCGGCAACGGGATTGCAACCCTCAGCGTCGCCCCCATGCCTCGCTCAGCCAGTGAGCGGGAACCGGTCTGTATGTGGGATCCGAACCCTCGAGCAGGAGCGCCACCGCGCTTCCCAAGCGGCGCACTATCCAGTGCGCCACCGGGCCGGCCCAAAAGTGGGCTTATGATGACAAAAACTGTGCTTATGATGGTAAAAAATGACAAAGTACACTTAAAAGGAGCTGCCATTTATTGAGCATGTGCTACGTACAAGATTCGAGGTTACATACTACTTCCAATTCTCATTACAATCCTACAAGATAATTAGGTCTAATTCCTTCAAATGTGTGTAAGAGATATTCCATATCCTAGATTAACAGGTATACTCAGCAAACTCTATAAGTTCTATCTTGCTTAAGATTTCCAGTGTGGAAACGATATTAGTCATAATAAATTCAACCACTTTGGACAGGGCCTGTCACAATGGAAGCTTTATTATAGAGTAGCCACTACTACTAGTATCATCATCAAACAAGTTGACTTTATGACAAGTTGATATATCTGAACAAATGGTTCAGATATATCCAGTCAGTTTCCTTCGGAGATATATACAGTCATTCTCTTCTGGACACTGACATCATAAAAGAAATTTCTCTTGGTGCTTTTTTAGTCATCTTCTTTGATCACAATTCTAAGTACAGCATAACAGATCTACTCTTAGATATGTAAGTGGAAGGTACTGTAGCTTTAAAAGACCAGAATTCATGTTCTGTTTAGGCAGGTGGCTAATCTATGACTCCTTTATTTACCCCTTGAGCTTGAGAGTTTAACGTTTGGCTTATGAGGCCACTATTATTAGTAAAGGAGCTTGTTTTAAAGAGACCATTCATATAAGAATCACATGTTTTATATAGAAGCATGTGCTTTATCAGGCTTCTTCATAAGGACAGTTTACTACTTACAGCTATACACAGGAGAAAAACAAATAATGAAAAGTTGTTTACAAACTGACAATCTTGAGGAGAAAGAGACAGGTATAAACATATCAAATATATTTAAAGTGCTTTTTTTTTTAACTTTTAAGAAAAGGATAGTATCTTTAATATACTGAGGTCATTTTTAAATATTAAAAAAAAAAAAAAAAGGAAAACCCCAAATACAAAAATGGGCAAAGGGCATAAGTTCATAAATTATGATAGAAATACAAACATTATACATGACATGATATGGTGGCTACCAAAGGATGAGAAAAAGAATTATAAAAAGAAAAAAAGTTTGAATTTGGGGTTAAAATTTAATTAGGTATATTGTAGAGAATATAAAACAGGAATTCAAAATAGAAAAAAAATGAATATAACAGATATATTTAAAAAGAAATACTGGGGGGCTGGCCAGTTAACTCAGTTGGTTAGAGTGCAGCCTTACAACACTAACCCTAAGGTCACAGGTTCAGATCCCCATACCAGCCAGCTGCCAAAAAAATAAAAAAATAAAAAGAAATACTTTTCCCAGCAGTTGCTTTTAAAAAGGCCCAAAAGTAGCAGCAAGACTCTGCCCACCTCTACTCTGATGGGCCCCATTAATCCTCCCAATAGCCCAAATTTTGGTCTCATACTATTCTAAATTTAAAAGGCCTAGAAGTTCTTGGAGAGTAGCTGATTCTACGTCTTGTGGTGAGAAAATTTTAGAAAGGATCTGGATCATCCTGTTGTTGCTAGAAAGCAAGGATGTTTTTACAAGGATGTCATGGGGGTAGTTTGAAAAAAAAAAGAGAACCAGCAAAAAGGACTCCTACTGGCCAGATTGTGAAACAAGGAGCATTAAAAAGAAAATAACAATTATGATTAATTAGAATACTTTGAGTCTGTGAAAGGTCAAACAATAATACCTGAAAGGAGAGTTTTAACATAGAGTGTACAAAATGATTGTTGTATTGTTTATAAAAGAAGAAGGGCTAGAATAGGATATGATTTTTCTATAATTTTTAAATGTAGGGAATAATTAACCTTATATATTTTTTCTTCTAAATAAACATGTGTTTAAAAATTTAGGCATGTGTTAAATAAAAACACAAGGTACAGAACAGAGCATAGTATATACTATACTTGGTGTAAGAAAGAAGGCAATATTTAAAGTGTACATATGCACATTTGCTTATTTTTGCAAAAAGAAACAACAAAAATTACAACAACAACAAAAAATAACAAAAAGGATAAACCAGAAACTAAAAATAATGGTCACTATGGAGGCCAATATGAAATGGGGGATGGAAGTAACAGGATGAAGGGCTAGGCTTGGAAGCAAAATTTCTCAGAGTATGTCTTTTTGTACAGTTTTCACCATTCAACTGTATACATATTTCATAACTTCAAGAATAAAAACAAGGAGAAAGCAAACCCCCAAACTGAAAACTAACTGAAGCAAAAAAACCTAATTATATCACACTGATAACTTAATCCTATAGAAAAATGATTTCAAGTTATCTTTGAACACATCACTCTGATATTACACTTACTGAGCTGTATACTCAAGAGAAAAGGAACTGCAGAGAAATCTTAACTTTCACTCCATACTTTAGTTTTTAATAGTAACACTGGTACTACAATTTTAAGACCGTCATGTGTACTCATATATTATAGGATAAAGTTTTATTAGCAATCAAGAAGTTCAGTGTGCATTAAAAGAAATATAGTTCTTTTTATGCATAAATTTGGAAATATGAAAATGAACTAACATATTTTTGAGTTAATGTATTTCCTAGCTCTGTCCATTGAAAGGGCCTAAAAGTAAAAACACCCAATTACAATGAACAGAACTAGACCTTAGTCTCTGTTGTGGGTTGAATTGTGTCCCCCCAAAAGGTATGTTGAAGTCTTCACCCTCAGTACCTGCGAATATGACTTTATTTAGGGTCTTTGCAGATATAATCAAATTAAGATGAGGTCATACTGGATAAGGGTAGACCTTAAATTCAATGACTGGTGTCCTTATAAGGACAGAGAGATTTAAATACACAGAGGGAAAAATTCCATATAAAGAGACAGGCAGAGATTGAAGTTATGCTGCCACAAGCCAAGGAATGCCAAGGATTGCCAGCAACCACCAGAAGCTAGAAGAGGCAAGGAAGTATTCCTTTCTAGAGACTTCAGAGGGACACTAACTCTACCAACACCTTGATTGGACTTGTCTCCAGAACTGTGAGAGAATAAATTTCTGTTGCTTAAAGCTACCCAGTTTGTGTTGTTACAGCAACCCTAGGACACCGATAGTCTCTAATGATGTTCCCTACTAAAGTGGCTCCTTAGATATAAGACAAGGAAAGTAAAAGATAATCCTAGGACATATTATTGTTCTAGAAAGCAAGTAAATTCTCCAAGACTACTGGGGCATGTGAAAATGGAGTTCTTGTTGGCCAAATTTGGGACAATTTGAGCATCACTAAGAATAATGACTGTAACTATATAATATTGGATAAACAAAAATCCATGACTCTATTGTGTTTAATATCTGTGTTTATCTATAAAATATTTTGCTACCACTGAAACGACTATTACACCAACTCCTTGCTCTGAATATTGACAATTAAAGAGAAGGATTAAGTATTTGCCTTGCCTTTTTAGGAGGAATTATAGTTCATCCCTAGCTGATGAGTTAAAGTCTTTATTTCTAGAAAAATGCCAACTATTAAATGTAGAGGCAATGACAGAATTTTTTTTTTTTTTTTTCCGACCAGTAATGGGATCGCAACCCTTGGCACGGTGTGGTCTACACCACGCTCAGCCAGTGAGTGCACCGGCCAACCCTATATAGGATCTGAACCTGCAGCCTCGGTGCTACCAGCGCCACACTCTCCAGAGTGAGCCACAGGGCCAGCCCAATGCCAGAATTTTTTAAACTGCCATTCTACAACCCACAGTGATATAACTGATTTGTGCAAGAATCATTAACGGTTACAGGAATATTCTTGCACTATTTATAATCACAGAAAATTAGAAACAATCTAAACGTCCAAAGTAGGGAATTACTTAAATAATTTATAGTTCGTCCTTATTTTATAATGGTGTGTGAGTCAAGTTCTTAACACCTCAAGGATATGCACACGCACACACACAGAGCCATTTTTGAACACAGGTAATACAAGCACTACTTTTTAATTATCAGAAGATATATAAAGAACACTAAGTCTTCCTTTCATCTGTTATCTCCTCAGAGATAACTACCATTATCAGGTTTTCAAGTGTCCTTCCAGATATTCCAAGTAAATCTAAAAGCATATGATTGTGGATACCTGTAATATGTGAGTATGTGTAGACTACTCAAATAAGGCTTTTTATATACAGTTTTGTACCCATATTTTTTCACATAATACATCTTGGAAATTTTTCTATACCAGTGCAAAAAGAATTCCTTTCTTTTTAACAATTTAACAATTAAATTTATGATACAGCCATAAAATGAGAAAATACTACTAATGTCACTTACCAATGTACACATTGTTTTCAATCTTTTACTACTAGAAATGTTATAATTACACATTTATCTTTTTCTATACATTGAACACACCTGAGATAAATTCCTAGAAGTAGAATAGCTGGGCTCAGGAGTATATTTTTGATACATACTGATAAACTGTATTCCATAAAGGATCCCAACAATAAATGCAAGTGCCTCTTCTATACTTTCACCAACCATGTTAAATCAAAAGTTCTAACACTTTTTAATATTTGAGAATCTGAAAAGATATATCTTATCATAATATAACTTCGCATTTCTCCTAAGTGACATTGAGCTTTGTGTTCCCTAATTAAAAGCCATTTATATTTCCTTTTCTTTTGAACAATATCCTTTGCTGTTTTAATTACATTGTCACTTTTTCATATTTATCTGTAGAACTCTTTAAATATTGAGAAAATTGCCCGTTTATATTATGTTTTATAATATTTCCCCTGTTTGTTATTTGAATTTTGGCTTGATTTATGTTGTGGTTTTTTTTGTTTGTTTGTTTTTTGTTTGTGATGCAGAACTTTGTTTTTATGTAATCAAATTTATCAAACTCTCTCTTAATGACTTTGGGTTTTACTTAGAAAGGTCTTCTCTGCTCTGAGATAAAAAGATTCTCCAAATTTTCTTCAGAACTTTTAAAGCTTTGATTCATCTTTTATTTATTTTGATGTAAAAAGTGAGATAGGGCTCCAACTTTACTATTTTCAGAAAACCAACTATTAAGTAATCTAGATGGAATTTAGTATTTATAATATATGAGGGGGTCTTCAAAAAGTTCATGGAAATGTTCATATTATCTTTTATTTTTCCACAAACTTTTTCGAGTACCCTTGCATTAACATCAAAAAGTGGGTTAGGCTACAGATACATGCAACAACATGAACTGAATCTCAAAAATAATATCCTGAGTGATAGAAGCCAGGCAAAAAGTACATACCATATGATTCCATTTATATCAAACTTTAGAAAAAATAAATTTAATATACAGTGAAAGAAAAGAGATCATTAGTTTCCTAGGGTTGGAGAGAGGAGGGAATTACCTGTGAGAGGAACGGGGGAACTTTTGGGGATGATTAAAAAATTTTAAATCTTGACTGTAGTGGTGCTTTCACGGGTGCATACATTTGATGAAACTCAAACTGTACAGTTAAAGTGCTGCATTTATTTATTTTTATTTTATATTTTTCGCGAATGGCTAGTACAGGGAAAATGATGCATTTAATTACATAAATTATACCTCAATAGAGCTGATTTTTTAAAAAGTGAGCTATGAAAGAACATTTACGGTATGATTTCTTTTTGGTTTTAAATAGAATTATACACATTATAAGATTAGAAAAAAAAACACACCAAGGTAATTAGAGTTAACTCTGTGTAAGAGATTATGAGTGTTTTAAATCTTCTTTCTTTTGCTTATTTTTATATCCTGATTTTTCTGTAATGAAAATGAACTACTTTTATGCTAAGAAAAAAGTTATTAAAATTTAAAACAAGTATTATTTTGTATAGACCTTAATAACACTGAAAAAAAAATAAGAGAAATGAATAGGATTTCAGTCTCTACAATGTAAAATAAAGGCTCAAAGCTTCCAGTATAGCATGCTACTTTTCTTAGCCAAATGTCCAAAAATCACTGAATTATATTGTTTTATAATGAAAATCTGAGAGATCATGTTTTCAAACATTATTATTTTAAAGTTAAAAAATGAAATGTGAGGCCCAAAGAGTTAAGTAATTTGCTCACTATCATACCACCAGTTAGTAGCAAACTAAGATTCAAATTCAGTCTTTTTAAAAACAGAGTCAAAACCATGGCACAAACTTTATGCTCTTTGTGCTTTGTCTTTATCATCTTGTTCTTTTTTTACTCACTCATTCTCTGCATTTCAACAAGAATAATACTATTGTTTTGGGCAACTTTTCAAAATAACTTATTTTAGTTACCACTGGAGCCTATAGTTTTAAAATTCTTAAGATTCCTGCTAGTGTATTTGTATTAAATATAATGGCTGGCTGGCTGCTCAGTTGGTTAGAGCAGGATGTTATAACACCAAGGTCAAGGGTTCAGATCCCCAGCCAGCTGCCAAAAAAAAAAGTATATATAGGAGGTATAGCTGGGACTGAATTTTCATAAAACTTCTGATTCAGCTTGTCCAAGGCATCTAAAAACTATTTTTTTTTTTTTTTTAAAGATGACCGGTAAGGGGATCTCAACCCTTGGCTTGGTGTTGTCAGCACCACACTCAGCCAGTGAGCGAATCAGCCATCCCTATATAGGATCCAAATCCGTGGCCTTGGTGAGGTACAGGCTGGCCCTGAGGCATCTAAAAACTTGAGTAGTTTTTAAAATATTTATTTTGAACTTCATGGATAGTAATTTTTAAAATATTATTTTGAACTTCATGGATAGCTTAATTGGCTACACTGAACTCTGAGTAGTTTTTATAATTTGTTATTTACTACTAAAAAGAAAATTTTTCCTTTCTACAATTATATCTTTCATTTCTGTATCTTGATTTGTTGATGATACGATGTTAGACAATAATGACAGAAAAAAATTCTTGTCTTAGTCTGCCTATATTAGAAAAACCTTTGGAGTTTCATCTAAAAATATAAAGCTTATTGGTTGGAAATAGAAGGAAATGTCCTGAACATAAGAAATGACTTTTAATGAACTAAGAATAAAGATAAGCAGCTATTACAATAATAAAATATATTTTTCTCTTTTTTTTTTTTCTTTTTTTAAAAGATGACCGGTAAGGGGATCTCAACCCTTGGCTTGGTGTTGTCAGCACCACGCTCAGCCAGTGAGCAAACCGGCCATCCCTATATAGGATCCGAACCCGTGGCCTTGGTGTTATCAGCACCACACTCTACCGAGTGAGCCACGGGCCGGCCTACTTTTCTCTTTTAATTAACTCATGTTATATCTATTTGCAAACATTAAGCCATCCTTGGATTCCTGAGATGAACTCTGGATAGTCATGGTTTATTTTACTACATACTGCAGAATTTGAGTAGTGGCTGATTTCTTTTTTAACAAACTAATGAATATGATAAGTTAGTTAAATATAGAACATTTTTATTACATTTACAGAATTGTGTATAATTTCCTTTTTTTTTGCTTTGTCAATCTTTAAGTACACTGGGAAGTTCTCTCTTTGTCTAAGCCCCGTCTATGTTCAGATGGCATGGTAATAATACTTTCCTTGAAAAACACCTTTCTTAGAGATAGGTAAATTCACAGAATTGTAAAATATTAAATTTATAAGAGAGCTAAAATGGTATCATTAGCTACAACTCGTCATTTTGCAAATAAGGAAATCAAAGATCAGAAAAATAAAGTGACTTGCCAAGGTCTCCGGCCAAGCAAGGCCCAGCATCCCTAGACCTTCGGTTCAATGAATAACAGATAGATTTTTGTCAACACTTATTCAATAGCAAGGAATATGCTGTACGGGAGTAAAATGAATTGAATTTATCATTAAATGAGAAAAACATTTGGATGATTATAATTAAAAACTAATTATATGACCACTTATTTTTTAAGGTGAAAAAAATACTTTACTGTAGCCATACCTGTGATTTTAATATTACAAGGAATGCCAAAAGGAGCCTCTCCTACAGTTCCAGTAGTCCCACCCCATCTGCATGCACACCCTAAGTCAAGTTTCTGTTGCATGAACTAAAAACAAAACAAAACAAAAATGGTGGCTTTAGCACCTATTTATTTGCTGTCTGGAGAGAAAAATAAAATTCACATGTATACGACAGAGAAAATGTTTTTATATAAGAGCCTTTCTGTTTATCTTCCCCACCCCTCTTTTAAAGATTACTTTGTCTTTCTGCATTTCTACAGAATTGAAATCTATATAAGTGCCTTACTCTAAAAGCATCTCATTAAAAAAAACATTCTTTAGTCCAAACCTCATGCTAATTATAATATGGCAAATTTCAGTTTTCTCTACCTGTTCAGTGATGGCTTGGAAGCTATAGAGTCTGACCAGTCCTGAGCTGTACATCACAATCAGTATTCCATGAGACAAGGTGGCATCTGTAATGTTCCCAAAAATCTGGGGAGAAAGGCAGATATCACCTGAGAAAAGACCAGAAAGCCAATCCTCTGAGTGTTCACAGTGGTTTATACTCTTGCTTAATATTTAGGTCACCACTACAAGACTACTGCCTAGCATTAAAACTTAATTATACTTTAGAAACTTTAGGCTAGGGTGTTATTAGGGGTGAGTAGTAAGCCACTGAACTCTCAGACTGGAGCACAAGGGGAATTATAACACCTACCCCTCAAAATGATGCACTAGCATTCATTTGCTTCATAGCTTTGTTAGTATCTTTTAAAATCTAATCCTATTCCTCATGGATACCAGTACACACTGAAGCCATGTCATTCTAAATAAATATTTAATTTACCATGCATATCCTGCCAGGGACCCATGCTTTATGCTAAAATGTTCTTTACAGAAAGACAAATTTTTATATCTAATTAGAGTTAAAAGAATGGATCAAGGAAAGTAACTGTAAGAGAAACAACCAATTCCAGAATTTTATCATTACTTTCTTTTTAAATCTCTAACACTGTTTTATTTTTTAGTCATATAAAAACCAAACATGTTATAAAGACCAAACCCCTGCAGAGACATTCTGTCTAGCTGACTTGAATAAGGTTTTGGTTCACTGTTTGTTCCCTTTTTGTTTCTGTTCCATGCATTGAATCCTGTCACAATTCGCCAAATAGCTCTGATAAAGAACTTGATTCTGTGCCTATTTTAATATTTAACAAAAGCCAACATAGGCAAATATTAATAGTAATGAAAGACTAGAAATGAAGTGAAAATCTGTTTCTATTTCTACTCAAGACGGATTACTAAGTGAAGATCTACTACCTGAATGAACAGCTTAAAGTACATTCTGAGCCTGGCCCCTGGGTAGTCTTATTATTCATGGTAAGTGAAGGATGTCCTTCAATCCCAAGTAACCATAATAAAAACCAAATCACTCAAATGATTTACCTTGGACATATAAGAATAAATAGAAACAACTTATTACTTGGCTAAGTGTTCACTCCTATTGTAGACTGTAATAACATACACAATTACTTAATCCACAAGCACGAAGAGAACAATTAAATTTTGAATTGGGCTTTTTTGTCACCTTTTAGAAGGATAATTACAGTCTGCTTTGATGTTGACTTTTGCTCATGACTTTTTAATTCACTGATCCTGGTTCCCCACTTTGAAAAGGAGGAAGTGTAATAGAAACATATTTGTAAATAATGAGTCCATAATAAAGAAGCCACCCTTTTTTAAAATTTGGTTTATACTTTGGAGTGAAATGTAAGTTCAAATTCTAGCTCCTGGGGCCGGCCCGTGGCTCACTCGGGAGAGCGCGGTGCTGATAACACCAAGGCCCCGGGTTCGGATCCCATATAGGGATGGCCGGTTCGCTCACTGGCTGAGCGTGGTGCTGACAACACCAAGTCAAGGGTTAAGATCCCCTTACCGGTCATCTTTAAAAAAAAAAAAAAAAATTTTCTAGCTCCTTCACCTACTATTGTTAGAATTTGGGTAGATGCTTAAATCCTTAATTGAATACATTATACATTACAATGTCGTAAAATACTCAAAGTACCTGGCACAAAATAAACAATTAATGAGTGATAACTAATATTATTCTTTAGCCTTTATGCAGTTTAGTATATTGTGCTTACATAATATAAAATTTTAATACATTCACCTTATTTGCTAATCAGTATTAGTGGACCCTCAAGATCTTGTCCTCTACAATACTTCAGATGCTTAAATAAAGACTAGTAGAAACCCAATAAATAACTAACTATTCACCCAGAGTAAACAACAATTTTTAAAAGGATAGAAGAGTATTGATTCTTTTACTCTAAGGAAATTTATCCCTTCTTTCCTCCCATGCAACTGCTCCACAAATCAAGAACAATGGCAACAACAATAAAATCCAAAACCGAATGAGTTGAAAAATTTACATATTTAATTATAAGGCTGTTTATATACCATAAAGCAGCTTTGGATCTATACCTTGCAATTAAAAAGACATTTTGTTGCAGCTTTTCATCTTCCTTTAATGTTCATTTTAACAAGCTTTGGAATATTTCCTCTGAAAAAAATACCTTACTCATTTTGTAATTTCATAAAACAGTAGTTTGTTAATGACCACAGGTATTCAAAACTATCCACCTGAGAGGCATAAAAGCATGCAGAAAGATGAAGGGATAATTAGGCTCCCTTCACAGGTCAAATGTTCTCATGTATTTTGATATGAAATAAACCAGGTCAGTGAACTTTTTATAATTAGGGGAACATTCCAATCAAAACGCCTAATAAATAATTAAATGATGACATTACATCTTAATGTCAATAAAATTAATATTGCAATTAAATAAGCAGTGGGTTCTTACCTTTTTGTTGATCTCTAGAATCCCTACAAGTGAAAAAGGTAGAACTCGGAACACTGCGAGGTACAGCAAAACAGGTTGTTGAATGCCTGCCTGTAAGTAAAGTCTAAAATCATAGGCAGCTCTCAAAAGTACTTCAGAAGCACTCTGTTTTCATGAATTGACAACATCCATCTGTCCTAGCATGAAGTTATGGAGATGTTTTCATGAATTGAAAACATTGATCTATCTAGATTGCAGTTACTTAAACAGGAGGGCAAACATATTCAAAATATTTCTGCTAAACCTTCAGTCCTTCAAACACATGCATACACATACATACACACAAAAATCCACAAAAATAAACATAACAATAAACATTTCTTAGCAATGAAATACTATGCATTTATATTGTAAATTAAAGTTCTAACAGTAAAGAGCCTAATCAAAAGACACATACTTTTAATGGTCATACCATCTGAAAAGTAGTGCTACACTGACATGTCCATATGAAATGAGAAAAAAAAAAATCAATGATGAAAGTTTGAGGGATTTCTCTGCTTGAACAGGATAGTTCCCTTACTTTGAAGTACAAGGTCCAGTCAATTTCTCTCCACTATGAAATATAAAATAATCTGTTGTACTCTCCTAATACAGGCTTGAAGGTAATTTCCTAAATTTGTGGTAGGCAAAGGTATCTGCCCCATCACAGCCAGACTCTGTTTCAACAGAACCTTAAAGGCTGGGGCTTCAAGACCACCAATCAAAACTGCCGTAACTAAAAGTTAGAAAACAAATGAACAACGACGAAAATAGACTGTGATGTTTAAAGCCCCAAAGATTCTCCTTTTGAAAGAGATATATTTTTATTAAACTAAGATCTTCAAGGTGTAAATCAAATTCCCTCCATGTTCCTAAAACCCAAAGTAAAGGTATATATCTCAACCAAGAGCGATTAGTTGTTGGATGGAGATTGTAGGAAAACAGTCTGGAATGCAGAAATAACAAGACTTTTATTAATATTATCAGATTATGATAAATTAAAAACCTTGATAGATGGTACTATATAAAATTAGATTTAAGTTCTTGCTCTTTGGGAATTTAAATTCTTTAAAAGGGACATTAGACAAGACAATTTTAGAAGTCTCATAAAATGTTTTGCTACTTTGTTATACTATTTCACTTTTGTCAACTTTTCTTTATCAAAGTGGAGAGGGCAATACACTGAGAGTATGAGGAGAGAAGTATTAATAAGACAGACAACATCTCTTTTTCTTAGATTGTCACACTCAATACATTAGGAAAAGGGTGAGGAGATTCCACTAAAAGTCATGCAGTTATGTTATTAATATGACTGAACAGGATACAGGAAAAAGCTAGAAAAATATTTATAGATAACCATGGTAAAAAGTAAGTGGAAGTAGCCAACAAATAGTTTACTTGGATTCAGTAGGGTACAGAAAGAGCAGGCAAGGGAAATAAGAGAGGAATGAAAAGCAGAGTTCACTGGCCCAGAGTGTGAAGGGAGTAAATGGAAGGGTTAACAAGGGAATGCTTGATACAGGTATCTAACTAAGGTAAAATCAGAGGAATTACTTAATTTTTTTAAAGGCGCCCTAGAATTCTATATAAATTTTACCTGCCAATCAGTGTTACAGGAATTTCAAGGAGGTGCAGCATGTTATAGTGCATAAAACTGTGGAGCTAGGCTGAGTTTGAGTCTAGGTTCTACCTTTTACCGGCATTATGACCTTGGGTAAGTTACTTAACCTCTCTGGGTCTCAGTCTCCTCATCTGTAAAATGGGATAATAATACTATCTATTGTAAGGGGTGTGCTGAGGATTAAATGCATTAATACAGGTAAAACATTCACAATAGTGCTTGGCTGTTCTATAATCAAGGACACTAGAGAAAAAAAGCCAAAGTAGTTCTAATTAAAAAGAAGAAAGAACTAGAACACAGAATCTACCAAAAGGAGAGAGAAAATAAGTATTTGTTTTTTCTAGAGGTCCTGGAGTATGAAGAAACAAAAAACCTCTAAGAGCAGAGTCTTTATCTATTTAAAAAGAAGTGCTCAATAAATGCTTTTTATAGTATTTCCCCCAAAGCCACCAACAGAAACAAAATAAGTTTCTTTTTTTTTTTTTCCTTTTGGTCTTTTTTTTTTTTTTTACAAATGCATATGTTGAAATGAACTTTAACATTAGCCTACTTTGAGATATATCCTTTTGCAGAAATTGGTGATTAATAGGAACAAGGTGTTGCGCCCGCACCGCGCTCAGCCAGTGAGCGGGAACCGGTCTCCACATGGGATCCGAACCCTCGGCAGGAGCACCGCCACGCTCCCAAGTGGCGCACTCTCCAGTGCGCCACTGGGCCGGCCCGAAAATAATATACTTTCAAGTAGCATTTTGAATTCTCAATACGACCTACGTGGACAGCACCATTAGATCTTTCTCTGCTCTCTTGTTCCCTTGGCACAAAGCAGACTGTCACTCCTTTTTTTCCCTTTCATATTCCAGAAGGAAAACAACATTTTACAAGTTTCTCTTTAATGTTTCTTGGGTGCCCTGCAAACTCTGACTCCCACCAAGGAGAAAGAAGGAGGTGCCTGGTGGACAGAACTGGACGGCAAGGTCCCTGCTCACTTTAAGGATCCAGCTGCCCAGAACCTGATCAGTCCTCTCAAATACTGACCGGTAACGGGATCGCAACCCTCGGTGTCGCGCCCGTACCGGGGACCAGCGACAGGATCGCAACCCTCGGTGTTGCGCCCGCACCGTGCTCAGCCAGTGAGCGGGAACCAGTCTCCACATGGGATCCGAACCCTCGGCAGGAGCACCGCCACGCTCCCAAGTGGCGCACTCTCCAGTGCGCCACCGGGCCGGCCCCAAAATAAGTTTCTGATATAAATTTCTAGACTTCACTTTATAAAAATCTAGGACATCTTGCACAATTCTTTTTAAAAAAAAAAAAGAAAGAGAAATCTATTTTAATAGCATGCTTTGGGAAAAAAAATTCTACCTACCAACTTCTATAGCATAGTTCAGAAATCAAAGATCATTAGTTCCTTCATAACAAATTCACAAATTCCAATGGAAATGAATTTTTTGTTTTACTGAATGTTTAAAGATGTTTACCTGCCGGGCCATTGCTGAGCCTTTGTTCTGAGCTGACTTGACTGCAATGACTTCTTGAGGAGTATCCCAGCTCAAGTATCTTTTAAAAAAAAATGAAGAGAAGTTTATTCATCTGGGTCAATTTCCCCATACTTACTTAAAAACAAAATATTATAAATATAAGTAATCAGTTTTTTAGTTACTTAAATAATAAAAGCAATCTATTTAAAAAAAAATAAAATAAAATAACTAAAGGAATTCTCTCCAGATCCCTATATGGATATATCCCTATTTAAAAAACAAACAAACAAACATATACATATATAAAATTCTAATCCTTCTAGTCTTGAAGAAAAAAATTATTTTTGATCTAAGAGTATGCAAAACTTAAGAAACAACCATCTCTACTTTAAAATGGAAGTTATAAAAAACATTAAAAATGTGACTTTTACAACGTCCATGCACTTATTTACTCCTAAAGTTTATGTCTAATTTACAAAACTAATAGTTAAAATAACAGTTCTTGGATTGTACTAGGCAGATAATTTAACTGAAACAGACTAGCCTTCAGGAAAACCTACCATAAAGTGCATCCTACATAGAAAATACTATTTGTAGAAGAGATAAAACAGGGAATTAAAAAAAAAAAGTTTATCTGCCAATTACTATTAGCTAGTTCGTCGTGAGGGATACAAAGATAAATGACAGAGGGTCTCTATCCTCGAATCTTCAGATGTAGTTATGGGGCGAGAAAAAGAAAATAGGTTTATAAATTGAGATCTGGGTATGTACTGGAAAACTGGGGGAGAGGGAGAGCTTGAAATTTCCTGGGCCACAAGTCTCAAAATTTTATAATAAAATCTTGAATAATAAACTCAAAGTAAATACCTGAATTTGCAATAAGAAGCAAGATATATTTTCTCAAGGATTTTTCCTGTAGTTGCTGATATACGAAGTAGCCAATTATGAGCAGTCAGTGCTATGAGTGAGGACTTATAATCAGATGGATTGGAAAATATTTCCCCCTAAAAAAGTAAATGATGTGTAAAAATGAAACTGCTTAGTTATGAACAATTTGCAGTAATCAATGTCCAAAGAAAATAGCTAAATACTTAAAGAAATAGCCAAATAAGTAACCAAAGAAGAAATATTAAATGCAGAAACAGAGAATTAAGACAAGGAAAGATAAGACTATGGGTAATTATTTTCATCATTAACTTATTAAGGGAGTTTATTCATATAAAGTACTTAAACAGTGCCAGAAATAATTTATTATTACTTATTATTATTTATCATTAAGTATTCAACAAATGTTAGCCAATCATAATAGCAGTAGGAGTATTAATAATGATGCCATTGCTGTAGTACCAGTAACAGCTCTTAAAATCATGTACAATAGCATAGCAATTACAAGTCATCTGCTACAAAAGACATTCATATTGTACCTTTTTTCTTTACTATAGGACTTGTTTTCCTTTAGATGAATGTCAAATTTGCAAAGTACAAATTATCCCATTATTCACTGTGGTTCTACTCTAACCTCAAATGAAAAGCTAGAATCCAGAATCAAGGTAGCCAAAGAACAGAAGACAGACCTGGTTTTAAAGATGTCACCAATGAATTATCCCAGAAAAGGGATAGGTTAGATGCTAAGGCACCCCTGTCACTGAAGAGCTATCACAAGACAGAAGTCTAATGCATGAAGAGAAAGAGAAGCAAAAGGTTCTATTTTGACTTGTGGAGTAAAAAGGCAGTTAGAAGAGGAAACTTAAGAATAGAGAAGTTGAAATTAATCTAGTATTTGCTTAGCCCAATAAGTGAATAGAAAAGAATGAAGGCATAGTTATTTTATATATGCTCCTACAGATCTGTCTTCCCTTTCAAATGTTAGGAAAAGAAATAAGTTTTGTTTTTTGGTGGGGAGGTTGGTTGTGGTTTTTTTTTTTTAAGCTTATTAACTACTAAAAGTCTTACACTGAATTCACAGGCAATGACGTAAATACTTTTTTACTCTTTTTTTTGGCAGCTGGCCAATAAGGGGATGCGACCCCTACTTTTTTATTCTATGTCTTACATAAGTACCATTTCATGGAGATTTAAAATTTTTTTCTTTGATTTTTTTGGTGGCTGGCCAGTACAGTGATCTCAACCCTTGACCTTGGGGTCATAATACCATACTCTAACCAACCACACTGTCAGCCCCTTTAGGTTTTTAAAATGTTCTATTTATACCTTGCTTATTAAAAAAAAAACCCTGAAGCAGCATATATGAGTATAATATGTTTGAACTATTTTCCTAAAACACAAAGATGTATTTCACACACTGTCTTGGAAAGGGTACTAATTCAAGAGCAGTTTCACATCAGTATATTAACAACAACATAATAAGCTTCTTCATTTTTCTTACCTCACTTCAAAACTTTATTTCACTTCAAATGAGAACAAAATGTTTAAAGGGAAGTGAGAATAGGAGTTAGGTTACTAGAAACTATTTCTGCAAGATAACTCTAAATTTTTGATGTTTTGTACTGGTGTATTCAAAACTTCCTGAATTAAGAGTATGTTATATTCCCTCTCACCCCAGTGAAAATGGATTAAAAGGCTTTAAACATTATTTTTGGTCACAAATTGTGATTTCTATATTTCCTGAAGAACAACCAACCAGATTCAAAGACCTGATTAATTTGTTGCAGTATTTCCTAAGTGCATTTCTTAGAACACTGATCCCATAGAAAACTAATATTTAGAAATATTCCTCAAAAAAAGAAATTCTATGATCAAAAGAGTTTGGGAAAATGTTATGACAATCATCACGCACATTGGTATTATTATAAGTATTGTTAGTATTAAGGTCTCTGAGAAGTAATTCTATAAATACACCTGTTTAACCTTTTAAACTCAGAATATCCCAAACTTAATTTTTCCACAGCCCAATTCTTCCCAAACCCTCTGGCACCTATATACTTGTTACATCCTTGAGAACAGTGTTCTGAAAAATCCACACCAGGGCAGTGCTGGTCTGATGGAATAAGCTTATCTTTTATGTTTTTTTTATGTTTTATTTTTTATTTTTATCTTATTATTTTCCTAACAACATTCATGGAGGAAATACATGAGAATCCATTTTCAAAGAGCCATATAACTTAAATGTTGCTCTAAATAAAGACTTTTTTTTATTGTTTCAGTAAATTAAGTGGAATGATCTCTTAAACTCTAAGAATAATTATAAACTAGCTTATATTGCTTATAAAACTTTTAATCAGTTTATAACTTTATCTAGTTCTCAAGATTTAAAAAATTATATCTAATTTTAAAAACATATTCATACTAATTTTTAAAAAATTATTTCATGAGGAAAAATGATAATGAAAAGAAACTCTCTTCTTGATTGCTTTAAAGATTCAAGAATCACTATGACATTTAAATTTTATTCCTTTATATAAAATCTCAACAATAAATAGCTCTTTTAGGCTAAAGATGCTTTAGAAACAAATGTTCTAAAAACAAATCTTACCACTGGGCATTCCCATAATAAAGCATCCTCTATTTTTTCTGATTTGGAACATTTTGGCATTTCATAAAGTTTTCTTGGCTTTGATGCAATGCTGGGAAAAAAGAAAAATAAATGATTATTTTTTTTTTCAAAACTGATACAGTACTGGTATATGTTTAAGGTTTTTTTATTCAGAGATCTGGAAAACAAAAATAGAACTTGCTATTTGCTTTCCTCTTCTTAACTAAATGTTAACATTTTTTTCTGATCATAATTCATAATACACATTCATAGAAAAAAATGTGAAAAATATAACAAGATTAAAATAGTTTATAATACTATAAATCTACTAAAAATAACCATTACTAATATTTGGCTCATTTCCTCCTAATTTTTTTTTATATACATTTACCTACCTGGATACTGTTTTCCAAAATTGGATAATATTGAATTCTTTCTTTACCTCTGAACATTTACTATGAATATCTTTGTTGATTTCCTTCAAGTTCATAAACTATTGTTCTGATATTTAAAATGAAAACTAGTAGATAAAAAGGGTCGCATTACTTTAGAATAAAAATTAGTGGATGAAAAAGGAAATTTCCTTTATGGTATTTTCACTCCCAAATTACCTTTCAGAAATGTTGAATAAGTTTACACTTCTGCCAATACTGAACATTATATCTTTGATGTAAAAAATAGTCTCTAAGTTAAATAAACAAATTAAAAAAAAATTTTTTTTTAATTAAAAAATAAATAATAAAAAAGTCTCTTACTTTTAGTTTATACTTCTCTGTTTACTACTGAGATGTGATCATAGATGTTTTCATTTTTTTACTGATGAATTTAAAAATTAGACTACTGTTAAAAGAGAAATGATTTTCAGGGTGACAATTTGATTCACCTTTGATGTTCTCTCACTGATTCAAAGGTTTAATCCAAACAGAATTTCACAGGAATGGAAGCAACCTCATACGTGATTCTAACATGTTGTTAAAACACCCCTGGATGGCCTGTTGAAGAACTCCAATACTATTAACCATTAGAACACTAATCAATGATACTTACTCTAATTTTAAAACATTTTTAATTAAAGCAGGAACCCCCAAATTGGGAAAGTTATGAACTATGCATTAAATGATACTAAAGAATTATTTTGTTAGGTGTGATGATGGCATTATGACCATATAAGAAAACGTCCAGATTTCCACTTCCAGCATGACAGCATGAGGAGCTCTAGGGACATATTCTTCAGCAAAACTGGTGAAAATTATAAAAGGACAACCATTTAAAGTCTCTTGAAATGGATCTGGGGAAATACAGCATATAAAGAAACATTATTCAAGAAAACCCATTAGAACTCAGTAAAAATAGTGAGATTCTGTGATATTTGAACCAGGGCATGCTCCCTCCCTTCTCGCTCCCAGCTCAGCAAGGTGGAAACTCTACTCCAGACTGGTATATCCAAGACCACAGGGCTCCCTCTCCTCCCAGCTTCCACTCAGAGGGCTATATTCCCAGGAGGGGCAGGATGACAGCATTTCTCATGCAGCCCCTAGCTGCCAGTTGCTTTTTATTACTGAGTTCTTTATATAGGCAAAAGATACAGGTCACAAACTTAGATCTACATAAAGAACGGAACAGCATTTAAGAAGGAATAAATAAAAGTAAAACAAAACCCCTTTTTCTTCTTATTCTTTATTGATTTAAGAGGTAATTTATTTAAAATAATAATAGCAACAAGGCATTCAATGATTATAGTACATGGATAAGTAAAATGAATGATAGCAATGTTATAAAAGACAACAGGGAGGAATTATAAATACTCTGTTATAAAGTACCTGTACTACCCACGAAGAGGTATAATGTTATTTGGATGTGAACTTAGATTAGTCCACTCTTAGGGGCAAATCTTAATGACCTCAGATTTTGCAATAGATTCTTAGATATGACACCAAAAGCAGGAGCAACAAAAGGAAAATTAGATAACTCGACTTCATCAAAATTAACCTTTTGTGCTTCAAATTATACCATCAAGAAAGTAAAAAGACAACCTACACAATGGGAGACAATATAAACTGATGAGACTTGTATCTAAACTATTTAAAGAACTCAATAATAAAACAACAAACTCAATTTTAAACGAGCAAAGGATCTAACCAGACATTTGTCCAAATAAAATATACAAATTATCAATATGCACAAGAAAAGATGCCTGACATCATTAGTCATCAGGGAAATGCAAATCAAAACCACAATGAGACACCATAAGTCAGATGATGAATGTTGACAAGGATGTGGAAAAATTGGAACCATCATACACTGCTGGAGGGAATGTAAAGTGGTATAATTACTTTGCAAAACAGTATGACAGTTCCTCAAACAGTTAAACATAAGAGTTACAATATGACCTACCAGTTCCATTCCTAGGTATATATCCAGAGAACCACAAATATACATCCACAGAAAAATTTATACACGAATGTTTACAGCAGCATCATGTGTAATAGCCAAAAGTTAGACACAACCCCAATGTCTACCAACTGATGACATTTATGGAAATGTCCAGAATAGGTGAATCTATAGGGACAGAAAGTAGACCAGTGGTTGCTTAGGACAAGGGGTAATGGTGGTATTAGAGTGACAGCTAAAGGGTACAGGATTTCAAAGAAAAGCAAAATATTTCAGCACAAAATATACATCTCTGACATATTTCAAAGTGGCTAATAAAAAGGGCTAGAAAAACAAGAATAGCTAGAAGGCTACCTTTTGTGGAGAATTGCATTTGTGGAGAAATACATCTGCATTGGTGAGACAAACCATCAGGATTTCTCTGAGGTTCCCCCACTTTGTCTACCATCTATTCTTAGGGAAGCTGCCAGATTACCTGAAATATTTTCATCTGCATAACAAAACAGCCTTTGCTTGACTGCTTTCCTTCCTTCACCTATGATGACACCATCCCCAGAGCTCTGAGAAACTTGGTGCCAGGCCATTGTTCTTTGTGCTCATTCATTTTCCCTGCAAATCATTTACTCCTATCTGCACACGATTGGGTTATTGGGCACTCTCCTGCGATTTCCCTGTTCTATGCACATTAAAACTGTGAAAATTCCCTGTGCATAGCTCCCCCCATAGCATGTTAAAATAAAATTTATTATGCTTTTTCTTACATTAATCTGCTTTTTTGTCATTTGATTTTAAGTAAACCTTCAGGCGGTCACGTGAAGGGGAAGTTTTCCCTTGGCCCCTGTTTCTTTCTAAGGTGATGAAAATGTTCTAAAATGAACTGTGGTAATGTCTATGAGTACTAAAAATTATTGAACTGTACACATTAAATGCATAAACAGTATGGTATGTGAATTGCATTTTAATAAAGCTCTTAAAAAGTAAATGCCCATGTTTTTAGAGATGCAAACTGAAGTATGTATAATGTTTAGCAAAGAGATAAAGAAAAAGGGCAAAGTGGGATAAAGCAAATGTGGCAAATCTCTATAGTTTTTGAATCTAGGTAGTGGGATCCAGTGCAGTGGGATCCCTTCAGCCTCATACTAGATGGTTGTGGATGAAGCTGACTGTTCAACATTTTGGATCTACTAATACCATGATTTTGTTTCAAAGTTTTTCTCTTTAAAAAAAAAAAAGCAAGTACTTTCAAAACGAAATACAGAAATTCTTCTCCAAAGTAGCACCTAATTATTTGGTAACCAGTTTTCTTGACTCTGATATCTTTAAGTAGAATAAAAAACTAAACAGTACTCTGAACAATCTATCATTTTGCCTGCACTATAAAGTAGTTTTGCTTTAAATTGGTATTTACAAAAATGAAACCTGCAACTTTAGATTTAACAAGATTTTTAAATTACACGCATTTTACCACCTAGTCTTATTTTGGACCTATTTTTCCATCCCCCTGTTTTACAAAGTACTAAAGTACGTATAAGGGTACTTCAAAAAGTTAGTGGGAAAAACAGAATTAAAAGATAATACGAATCTTTCCATGAATTTTCTATAAAAATTAGTTAAGATCGACAGTGAGGTGAATTACAGCAAAAACTATCACTAAAAATTTACCTGCTGACACAGCACCGATAATTGTCAAAATATATTCTTCCTCTCTCATAGGCTATAGGTGACTTGGAATGAGTTGTCCAAACGTTCTTAAATTTAGTACTTTCCTGAAAGACACAAGGAATTTCGGTTTAGGAAAGAACCCATAAGCCTATACTGCACACCCATTTTAAGTTGGTTAGTTAAATTTACAGTTTTCAAAGTAATTTCACGTACGTTACTTAAATACAGATTTTCAATTCTGTCCTCACGTTTTGGTTTAATGGGTGACCTCCTTTTAGAAAGACTGTTTACAGGAAGACATAAGAAGCTTAAAACTAAAAGCATCTGGGGGCCCTATTAATACCTATTTACTTAATTCCCCCAGTTCAGGGCATGTATCCACCTTCCCATCACACGTGACTCTCTTAAAACCGGGCGCTAACGCGTAAAAACCGCACCCCAGCAGGAGGCTCGACCGCCAGGCGCCCCGCTGCCCTCAGTCCCGGCCAGCGGGCGGTCACCTGGCACACCAGCTCCCGCAGGATGCCCAGGTTCGTCCTCTGCACCACGCCTGCGTCGCGCGAGAAGCAGCCCAGCGCCCGGTGACTCAGCCGGCGACACACGTTGGGCTTCCGGGTTGGGCCCATGGAAGCGCCGGCCGGGCGCGGGGTTGGCTGGACTGAAGAGGGGTGCGCCCTTCACTCCGGTGCGGGGCAGCAGCTGCTACCTTCGAACCTGAAGGCCCCAGCTTTCCTGGTGGGACCCAGTTAAAGCTGACACGGGGAGCCGGACAGGGCGCGAGGGAAAGCAGAGCCGGCGCCGCCTCAACTCCGAGGGGAGGGAAGGAAAAAACAGCCCTTTGCCGCCGTGCCCATCACACGCTCTCCAGCAGCCGACACTGCGATGCCGGGCGCAGACAGCCTACCGGAGCCGCTCCCTCACTGGGAAATGTAGTTCCTAGAGCCCTCTGAAGGAGGCTGGTTTCTTCCCAGAACTACAATTCCCATCAGGCGGTGGGGAGCGAGTAATTCCTCTGGCCCCGCCTCTATCCCCGCCTCCTCCCTGTCCCAGACTCGCGGCCTCGCCTCCAACCCGCCTCCTCCGGTCCAGCGGAGGCTGCGCGGGCTGTCGCGCTCTTCCGGGTCTGCTTGCTGTGGTGTGAGGAGAGCCCTGGAGGTGGTGTGTTGCCGCCTCCTGGTCTGTTTTTTATGCGCATCCTGCACACGGACCCGTCCTTCACCGCCCCAGTAACCCCACGCGTCTCAGTCCCTGACCTTCGCTCTGGAAGGCCCCGGCCAGGCGCCGGAAGGGGCGCCGTGCCGAGTGCGACATCCCCAAAGCAGCGTCCTGTCCTGAAGGTACGCCACGCGGCTTTCCCTTCAGCCCAACGTTGGACGTTGTGGATGAGGTTGAGGGTTAAGCATTTGGGGTGTAAGGCTACTTCAAAACGTTTGTGAAAAAATAGGATTAAAAGATAATAGGAATCTTTCCGAGAACGTTTTGAAATACCCTCGTATAAACTGTATGCTTTTTTATTATGAGTTAGTGGGGGAAGATGCTGGCTTTCCCACCAAACTAGAATTGAATTACTCTTCCCCAGAGGCCGGCCCTCGCGTGGCCTGCGGGGACACTGGCTGGTTTTGCGATAATTGGTGCATTTTCCTTTCTCCCGCCTTTTTTTTTCCTTACAGGGAATAAAGTATGAAATGCATTCTTATTGGACGACGTAAGATAGTCCACTCTAAGTAAACGATAACTTATACTTTTGTTAACTAGACCTGACTGTATGTTCAAAGTTCTCAGCACACCAAAATTTCAATAACCGTGCCCTTTGCTTTGCTGTAAGCCCTTTGAGGTGGTGTCTTTGCATCTCCCACGTGGACTTGGCATGGTGCTTGTTGCTATTAGTTGCTCAAAGAAAGTGAGTGATCGCATCTGACTGGCAGAGCAAAAAGTGCAGTACTGAGTGAGAGCTTTGGATTCAGTAAGAATTTGCCGTATCCCTTTTAACACCAATGAATTTCCTTCAGGGCCGGGGCTTTTGCTGATTTTTCATGACTTATTTACAGCATTCCGTGGAGGGCTTTGTGTATTTTTAGAGAGTGCTCCAATAGTTAATTTGGTAATTCGTGAATGCAGCTGTCACTGAGAAAACTGAAACCCAAAAAAGATAACTGCGTTTTCTTTGGCTGGAATGGAATTAAAATTATTGCTGAATTGGAATTCATCATCTCTTTTCTCCTTCCTCTTTACGACCCCTCCCCCCCAAAACCACACACACTTGTTTGTCTTCCTGTGGTCTTTATCTCACCACCAAGTCAACCAAGGGAGAGTCACTCTACATGGACTGTTTTCCGTCACCCACAACCAAATCCTTTTGATTCTGATTCTTGTCCATCTCATCTTCATTTCATCTGAGTAATTTAGGGCCTTGCCATTTTTATCACATTGTTATATTAAGTAGCCTCCTCCTACTCTTTCTACCTTACTTGGGTACTTTCAATTCCAACCCTCCACACTGCTGCCAGAGTGATTTTTCTAAAGCATAGAGGTGTTACTTGGCCTGTTACAGTCTTTTCAGTGGCTCCCAATCACACATAGCAGGATTTCTCAAACTCAGGATCGTCCATTGTTAACTTAAAATATTTTCAGTATGTTACATATATGCAAATATAAAACTAGGTATAAACTCGTTATGTTGTATCTTTTGTACAACTGTAACACCCATTTATAAGTTAAATGAAGTAAAACTATAAAACCAATAAATTCAAATGAATACCTATTCTTTTTTTTTTTTTTTGCTGGACCTAAAGAGTTCTAAAAGTGAATGTATCCTATCCTCTGTGACACATCTTCTTTAAAGAAAGGCCTGTCTATATTGCACTTGTGTTGAGAGATTACTCAATGCCTTCACCTCTTTTCTTTACTTAAACCACTGCAAAAACTTCTTTTGCAAACTTATTTAAATTTTTTTGTTTAAACCACAGCAATACCTTACTTTGTTGAATGTGTCATGACTTCACTTGACCTTCATCGGACCAACATCATTTACATACAGTAGTCTCCATTTCTTTTTCATTAACCTGCGCCATTGACAAATGGTACCATTTGTTTAGCAAAGCACTCCTAAACACAAATGTCTGAACTGGAATCTTGTGACAACACTCAACTAAAAGATTGTCATCCAGATGATTCAGAAAATCCTTTTGTTAAAATTCTTTTTAAAATAGCTTTTATCAAATTAAAAATACAAGGTTTTCCTTAGAGAAATCTCAAAGCCTTAAGGATAGATGTAAGAATCCCTTAGGGTCCATAAATAGTACAAAGTCTGAATCCCTTTGGGTAGTGTATAGGGCACACCACTATCATTGTCTTGCCCACATTTTCAGCCTCATCTCCTTAGTCATTCCTCACATTTGCTCTTGAGGTTCTGACATGTTTGCACACTTTCTCAAACCAATGTGTTTGAGATTTTCTTTATCTAAACTCCCTTTCTCCCCTCTGTTACTTATCTCATGACTCATTCCAGGTATCACAGTTCCACTCAGACCCTTTTCCTGACCCCTCCACATTAGTTAGTAGCCTTGTCTGTGCTTCCATGTTACTTTGTATACAGTGTGGCACTATATTAGAATTGTCATTTGTCTCTTCCCAAGTGGCCTCGGAAGAAATTGAGCAGTAATATCATTCTGCCTCCTTAGTACACTGCCTAAAATGTGGTTAAGGAATATGTATGTTGAATGAATGAATAAACTATAAAAACAATGTTTGTTTAGAATCTATATCAGCAGCTAAGTACTTTTAGCATAGATGCAGATTTAATCTCCCCTTATTTTTTAAATCAACAGGAAACCACAATATTATTAAGAAGTAACTTTCAAAAAACTTAAATCCCTCAGAGTTCTTCCTATAAAGTAGATATTTTCCATTTGTTTGAATGTAAAATGGCATGAACAGGTACAGTTTTATGATTGGGAAACGACTTCTCTTAGTTTGGGACATAGAACAAATATTAGTTTGTTTGTTTTTTTCCCATTCTTTGTCTGTGTTACATTTACAGAATACTTGAACATCCTAGCCATAATATTTTAAAGACAAGGAAGAAGTATGAATTAGAAGTTAATAAAATGCTTTCTGTTCATATGCTTTGCTTAAGGAAGCATAGCATAACTGAATAAATACAGGAAACACTCAGGTTATTAAACGGGAACATTTGTCCAGAGACAAAGAAATTTGAACCAAGGTCACAGGAGGTCATTCATTTAACATGTAATTATTGTTTTTCACCTACAGCTTACTAGGAACTGTTTTGGCATAGCACATAGTGATGAACAGGATAAACAAGGGGGAAGGTAGACAATAAAAAAATATATAGATGAAAGAATGTGGGGGAAGGTAGACAATAAAAAAGTAAATAGATGAAAGAATAAGATTTTTAGGTAGTGATAGGTGCTGTGAAGAAAATAAAAGGGGGATGTGCTTGTGAGTGCTTCGGAGCCCTGCTTTAGCCAGAGTGGTAAGGGAGGGCCTCTCTGAAGAGGGGTCTTTTGAGCTGAGCCCTGAATGATGAAGAGGAGCCAGTCTGTAAAGATCTAAAGTAAGAGTAGTAGTCCAAGTAAAAGGATGCTCAAATGCAAGGTCCCCAAGGATTATAGTAACAAGCTTGGCTTAGTCTAAAACTGTCAGAAGGCCAGTGTGGCTCTTTAGCATTCAGGAGGGAGAAACTTGGAGCTGTAGGCTGGGACCAAGTCAAAGGCTGTGGTAAGGAATTTTGGATTTTATTCTGTTGTGATAGAAAGCTGTAGGAGGCTTTGAAGAGAGGAATGACATGATTTAATTGTGTTTAAATAAGGTCATTATGGCTATAGTTATGAATGTATTATAGGGGGGCAAGAATGATTGCAAGGAGACAGGTGCTGTTTCATTGGTCCAGTAAAGAGATGATAGCATTTTGGACTAGAGTGGTAGCAGGAGATGGAAAGAAGTGAAAAAATTCAGGACATATTTTGGAAGTAGAGTTGACAGGACTTCTGATGTAGTGGATATTAAGGATGAGGAAAAGAAAAGAATCAAATGAAATCATAGTAAAGCAGAACCGTAATAAATATCCCCAAATTCCCCAGAACAAATGGGAAATAGGCAACTACTAATGATGTGATGTCAGTGAAACATTGCGTGGATTTATTAAAGGTACACATTAGTGTTATACATTTGTACTGAAGAATGCTGGGATCTGCTCTGTGACTAAAGCATGTGGGAAGAGGGGAATAAATCAGATCCTGGAAGTAGGTAGGGGCCAGAGCATGTGGTACCATGGAAATGAAATGGAGAATCATTAGAGTGATATGATATCCTCTTAGGTGTAGTAGCATCAGGAACAAGAGTGAAATATAGGGAGAGCAGTTAGCTGCTAATTGTAGTAGTCCAGATGAGAGTCACTTTGGGAATTTATTTTGAAATTATTGAGGCTTTTGGTCATAAGCTTGGTTCTTACGTTTCCTTTCCTCTGTGTATTTTAATGAGATTTGTCTGAACATGCAGTAATTCATGTATATACCAAGTTCAAAAAGATTCAGGTTTAAAGGATTGAAAGTAAAGTTTGCAAGCTATTCCTCTCATTTAAAAAAAGATTTTTTCAAAAGAATTTGTACAGATGACAGCATAATATATAAATAATATGAGTAATTATAAAATGAATATCCATATACCTATCATCAACTTTGAAAAAACAGAATATTTCCTAAAACTTTGACATCTCCTGTGTGCTCCCCTTGGTTCCAGATCCCTCTTTCCTAAAATCCTAACTTTTGAATGTTTTTGACCATCATATAAATTGAATCATTATGTATGTACTCTTCTGCAACTTGCCTGTATTTTCCTCAACATTATACTAGTCAATCTATCTGTAGATCCTTCATTTTTACTACTGTGTAGTATTTCATTGTGTTCATTTACTACAATTAATTTATACATTTTCTACTGGCTGGGCTTTTGTTTCTTTCAGGTTTTTTATTCCTAGAAAAGTGCTGCTATAGACATTCTTATATCTGTCTCCCTCCGTGTTAAAGAGTGCATTAGTTTTCTGTTGCTCTGTAAAAATTATCACAAATTTAGCAGCTTAAACCAACATTCATTTATTACCTCAAATCCTGTAGTTTAGACATCCTGACAGCATTGCCTGGTTCTCTGCTCAGGGTCCCACCAGGCTGAGATCATAGTGTCAGCCAGGGCTACAAGCTCATCTAAGGCTCACAGTCCTCTTCCACCCTCCCTGGTTGTTGACAGAATTCAGTTCCTTACAGCTGTAGGACTGAGGCCCTCAGCTCCTACGGGTTGCCGCTGTTCCCTGCTACATGGCCTTTTTCACAACATGGCAATTTGCTTCATCAAGGCCAATAGGAGAATATCTCTGCTGCTTCTGCTAAGATGGTGTTTTACATAAAAGTAACCTAATAATGAAGTGACTGTCCATCCTATTCACAGGTCCCATCCACTCTCAAGGACTATTACAGAATGTGTACAAGGGTAGGAGGGTAATAGGGTGGGAATTGTGGGGATCATTTTGTGATTTGCCTACCACGAAGGTAGAATAGTCAGCATATATACCTAGGCATTGAATCGCGAGATTACAAGGAATGTGCATCTTCAGCTTTATTAGGTAATACCATGTTGACTTTTTATCTAATTGTAGCAATTTATACTCCCACCAGCAGCATATAAGATTTCCCATTCACATCCTTGTTTGCACTCGTATTGTCCAACTTTGAAGTTTTTGCCAATCTAGTGAATATAAAATTATGTCTCATTGTGATGTTAGTGTGCATTTCCCATATTATAAATATTGAGCATCTTTTTTAATGTTACTGGCCATTCATGTTTTTGCTCCCGTGCAAAGCCTGATTATGACTTTTGCCCATTTTCTGTTGGGTTTTTCTTCTTTTTGATTTGTAGAATGCTTTTGCATGTACTAATTCCTTCATCATAATATGTGTTGCAAATATCTTCTCCCAACTCATGGCTTACTTAATACTATGAAGAAGAGAAGCCCTTAATTTAAATGTGATAAAATTAATCAGTATTTCCCTATATTGTTAGAACTTTTTGACTCTTGTTTAAGAAATCCTTAACTTGAGGTCGTAAAGATATTCTCTTGTATTTTTTTCCTAAAAGTTTTAAAGCTTTGCCTTTCCTATTTAAGTCTTTAATCAAGGATGGAATTGGTTCTTGGGTATGGTGTAAATAGGGATTCTTTTACTATTTTTTTTTATATTAATAACCACTTATCCCAGAACTATTTACTGAATAGCTCTTCATTTCTTCACAAGTTATATACATGATCTGGTCTATCTTTATGCTCTGTTTTCTGTTCCATTCTTCTGTTTTTCTATTCTGACCACTTAATCACTACAGTTTTATAATAAGTCTTGAGAGCTGGTAGAGCAAGTCCTCTACCTTATTGCTCTTCTTCAGGAGTTTCTTGTTTCTTTTTTGCTGTATGTGCTTTCATATACATTTTTAAATCTGCTTAGGTTCCACAAAAAACCTTGTTAGAATTTTGATTAGGATGGCATTAAATCTGCATATCAGTTTGAAGAGAACTGATATCTTTACCATATCAAATTATTCTATGAAGACAATATATCTCTCCATTTATTTAGATCTTCTTTAGTGTCTTTCAATGAAATTTTATAATGTTTTCTTAAAGGACTTGCATATTTTGCAGTTTCCTAAGCACATTATATTTTTGGTTGGTTTTATAAATGGTATAAATTAGGTTTTCTAACTATATTTTTGCTAGTATATAAAAATGCAATTTTCTTTTTATTCTTTGAAATTTGTTTTTCCATTTTTATTTATTTTATTTAACATTATACAGTGTAATCAATTTTTGTGCCCCCCCCCCCACTCCTGGCAACCTCAGTTCTGTTCTCTTAAAAAGTTCAACCTGTCAAAGAACCAGGTGATCGAGATTAACATCCCCATTGATAAGTTATGTTGATAGCAGTTACCCTTGATATGATGTGATAAGAATAGCATTCTACCTCTGTGGTTTTCCTCCATAAAACTCATAATTAATCTAATTATGAGAAAAACAACTAAGTATTAATTGAGGGACAGTCTACAAGATAACTGACTAGTACTCCTCAAAACTGTCTAGATCCTCAAAAACAAGCCTGGTACAAAGCAAATGCTACACAATTCTTGGATTCTGTTTATTATTACTATTTTGCTCTTTAGTTTTGGGGATTTCTGTGATTATAGCTGAATTTCACTGCATCTCTTTTCTCCTTCAGCATACTGATTTTTAGCTTGGCACTCCAACAAAACAGTATCCATAATACTTTATTGATAAGGAGGAAATCATCAAGATTGTAAAGATTCAAGAGAAAGTAGGATCAAAAATTGAGAATTCTCATCCCAGTTTTATGCTTCATATGTAGCATTGACTGGGTGAATGCAAAAGCTACAAAGCCTGACAGAATCTACTTTTTATGGGCATAAACAAGCCACACATAGGAGTTCTGAACTTTATTTGATCTTTAGTAGATTCCTTATTAAGGTGTCCACTTCCCTTGATAAACTGATGTTCTTTTTGAGCAAAGCGCTGCCCATAATGCAAACTCCTCACATATATAGTTCAGCATCTAAAATTTCGGTGTTATTTGAAACAAAAATGGGACATATTATAGAAACACATATTTTAGGTCTTCTACCTCTCTGCCTAAAACACATGCCAAATCTTTAGAAAACTCCTTATGGATCAGCAGCTCAGATAGAATAGTGAGCTGAGCAGATCATAGAATTTGGAATCAGGAGATCTGCTTGGAGAGTAGACTCTTGTAAGTATGTGACCAAGGTGACTCATGTAACCTGTTTGAGCCTCAGCTCCCACATCTGTACAGTGTGATAAGGGAGATGTTTATCCTGCTTCCCTCCCTGGCTTACAGGATTGTTGTGAGGACTAGGTGTGAAGGTGAACGTGAGAGCTTTTTGTAAATTGTAAAACCTGTACAAATATTACCTGTTATAATTCTCAGGTTTTCAACCAGAGTAAACTCTAATGGAGGTTTATAGCCAGATTATGTCGCAGTCATGTGGGCACCTTTTTGTTAAGGAATAAGGTGAAATCATTTGAAGTTAAAATGCTTTTCATGGATTATTTTCTCATAGCACTTTAGTTTTTATGATGTTTTTCTTTTGTGTAACAAAGGAAGGCATTATTTTAGTCTGGAATTGTCTCTCTCAGGTGGCAGTTTGAGGAAATGGTTCCTAAACTGTTCATTGAAATTAGCTGCACACGAAGGTTAATGAACCCCTGTGATTTGGGAAGTTGTCTCCTTTGGACAGAGACCTTCTTGTCCTTTGTAGAGCTGGCCAGCAGAGGGCGCACGAGCTTTCCTGCGAGCTATCTTCAGCATCAGCATCAGCGGCAAGGCTGGGCAGATCTGACTGGTGCCATCTGTGTTTGCAGTGTGATGATTAACAAGTACTATAAATGAAAAGATCCTGGCGCATCAGAAACACAGTTACCAAATGGAAAGGGAGAGCAGCCATAATGTCAAACGGCAGTGTAGCAAGTGCTTGCCATAGTTGGTGAACAGGAAGTTCCTAGATGACTGGAATTTGGCATTCTAACATGGGTTATTTGTCTGTTTCCCACCTCTCGCTCTTATGTTTTCCTTTTTCAATAATTTCTTTCTACAACAGGGTTCTTTGTCCCATCTGCATCAGCATTTGCTGTCGTCTGCTTTACCTGGTCTAACCAATCGGGGTCTTTTACGTAACCATTCTCTGGGCTTCTTTGACTCTAGGGTATTTGGGTCCTGAATCCAGCATTCTGTATGGGTCCTATTAACCAGGTTCTTACAGATTCAACAACATCTTTTCCTCTATGTAACGGGGTGACCACCAGAAAAGCTTTAAAACCTTTCTAGTGTTACCGTCACCTACTGCCCATACCATCTCCTCCCCCACCCCCCAGCATGGATCCTCTATCATGAATATTCTTACTAGTTTTAAAAATATTTTTATATTTTCTGAGTATAAATTATTCATATATTTTCAATTATGAATATTCTTACTAGTTTTTAAAATATTTTTATATTTTCTGGTTATAAAGGTAATTTGAGCTGACTTAAAAAGAAAGTGAAAAGAATATTTTGAGATGTATTAAGAAGAAAACATAAGGATCACCTGTGAGCCTTTTGATCAGAGATAACTACTATAAATTCTTCCAGAGCTTTTTCTTGCATATGTATACCTCTTGGTATGTTCATTTTTTAAAATGAGACCATACTGTAGATACTATTTCATACCTATTTTTTTCCCCCATAATAATTCATGGACGTCTTTCCATAGCAATAAATTTAGGTTTTTAAGCAGCATTTTAAGTGGCTACGTAATTCCTTTCTATGGATGTACAGTAATTTAGTCAATCCTCTAAGGATGAATATTTATATTGTTTGCAGTTTTTCAGTATAATGTACCAAAAAATTCTGTGACAAATCCTTAATATATTCTTCTGATTATATTCTTAGGATATATTTCTAGAAATGGAATTTTCCATCACATTTTTTCTTTAAAAGTTTTCATACGTATTGCCAGAGTCCCCTCAGTTAAGACTCCCCTCGCAGTGTGTGAGGGTGCCTCTTCCTGCATATCACTGCTCAGTGTCTCACCTTTGCCAGAACGGTAGTGAGAAAATTACCGTACTGGTTTTTTTTGTGTTGAACTTTCCACTATCCATGTCATTCTAGAAAATTAATCTAAGGCAGTGGTTCTCAAGCTTTTTGGTCTCAGGACCCTTTGACACTCTGAAAAATTAGAAATTTCCTGTCTTAGTCCATTTTCTGTTGCTATAACTGAATACCACAGACTGTGTAATTTCTTTTTTTTTTTTTTTTTTTTTTTTTTTTTT
>NW_007727474.1:157951-165366 GCF_000696425.1 Galeopterus variegatus | reverse complement strand
CCGGTCTGTATGTGGGATCCGAACCCTCGGCGGGAGCGCCACCGCGCTCCCAAGCGGCGCACTGTAGCAGTGCGCCACCAGGCCGGCCCAGACTGGGTAATTTCTAAAGAAAAGAAATTTATTTCTTACAGTTCTGGAGTTTGAGAAATCTAAGGTCAAGGGGCCTCATCTAGTAAAGGCCTTGCTGGTGGGGGCTCTCTACAGTAGAGTCCGTAGGTGGCACAGGGCATCACATGGTGAGGGGGCTCAGGAGACTCAGCAAAACTTGTTTTTTAACAGACCTGCTCTCGTGGTAATTAACCTACTCCCTCAATAATTCATTAATCCATGAATGGTTTAACCCGTTAATGAGGGCAGAGCCGGCATGACCCAGGTACCTCCCAAAGGTCCCACCTCTCAACACTGCTGAATTAGGGACCAAGTTTCTAACACATGAACTTTGGGGGGAAACATTCAAACCATAGCAGGCCCCAAAGAGCTTTTTATTTATTTTTTTTTGGAGGCTAGGCAATGCAGGGATTGAACCCTGGACCTGGGTGTTATCAGCACTACATTCTGTTGAGTGAGTTAACTGGCCAGCCCCCAAAGAGCTTTTGTTAGAATCATAGCTATAGATATTTATTGCATTAAAAACTAAACCTAAGAAAAAAGTATTTATTTATAAAGTCATTTAATATCAATAATAAATGCATTGCATATTAGTACAAGTAACATTTTTATAAAAAGTATTTTCCAAAAGAAAAAAGTTAATGAGAAGAGTGGCATTGTTTTACATTTTTGCAAATCTACTTAATGTCTGGTCTAAGAGATGACTGAATTTTTATAACTGCCTTTGCATTAAGTCTGTTATGAAATGTTCTGGTGGACATATATGATCTCACACAGATATATAAGTAGTTACAAAGGGTAAGGGGAAGAATGCTTTAATCATCTCTTTAGATGAGTATGGATATTCTTTTATACTACACCAAATCCCAATAAGTGGTAGTTTCTTAAAGGTTAATTGCAATGTAAAATTTGAAACCATGTCAGTGAGCTTTTCATATTCTGCTACATTAAAATCCATTGGTCCATCTTGCAGTTTGAATGGATTTTTCACCCATGCATGATTTTGTAACATCATGTGTTGGTCATCTGGAAAATATTGGTTCACTGAGTTGTGCAAGTCTTCCAAATGTTTGCACATTTCATTATATAATATCAAAAGTTTCTTATTCTAATCAGAGCAGTGTTTAAGTATTAGAAAGCCATTAAGTTTGTAGTGGTGAACATAGGTTTTCCAGAATTCTAATTTTTGCTTAAAAGCTTGAATTTTATTAAAGGCAACAAATGGTGTCAGTTGTTTTCCTGACAGGCTTGTTTTGCTCCTTTTTGAGAAAATGCCAAAATAAAAATGGTGCTCCATGAAAACAATTTTTATTGCTTCATTTAGGAAATGCTTAAGTAAAACTGGCATTTTCTTGTTTTTCTGCGAGTGTTGTGGTTGGTTAAGAAGACAGTGACTTTCCATACAGTTTGGTGCCACTGCTTTGACTCAGGTGAAGGTGCTGGCTTTTTTATCCACATTGCCTGTGTACCATCACTGCAAATGTCACACAGAAGAAGTCAGTAAAAAAGAAGGCAAATAACATGTTGATATTATTATGAAAATAATTCTGACCTTTGAAGACCCCCTGAAAGAGTCTTGGAGGTCCTCAGGGATCCATGGACCACACCTTGAGAACCTCCAGTCTAAGGTTCTAGCAACCCATTCCCTCACCAGGGATTGGTCTGGGAATAGTTTGTGACTCAATTCTGGCCAGTGAAATCTGAGAGCAAGTCTGCTAGAGAGCTTGTGAGAAAGTTTCCCCATTCCTAAAAAGAGACACAAGAAAGAGATGGTTCTTTTCTTCCTCTGGATGTTGCCATGTTAGTGTGATGCCTGGAACTGCTGCAGCCATTTTGTAACTGGCAAAGGGACCCAGCCTTAGGATAAAGGTGATTCTGTGAAGAGCAAGATAGAAAAATGGTAGGAACCTGGATCCTTGATGACATACAGAACTGTTGATGAAAACCAAGCCTGAAACTTGTCTGACCTCTGGACTTCCAGTTATAACAGATATCATTCCCTTATTATTTAAGCCAGTTTGAGAAGTGGCAGTCAAAAGAATTCAAAAGAGACATTTATTATTAGTGTGATGAACATTTTCAAGTGTCTAGTGGCCTTTTGCATTTCTTTTCTGAATGTTTGTTTGTGGCATTAGCATATTTTCTACTGAGGTCATTTCTGCTTAGTATTTTCTAAGCATTCCTTATATTTTAATAATATTAACACATTGTAATATTTTGCAGCTATTTCTACCAGTGTCTTGTATAGTGTATTTTCCCATATATTTTCATGTAAGCAGTCTATTTGTGTTTTTCTTTTTTTAGGTAGTATCATGTTTATTAAAGGCTTTTCTATCCCGCTTTTTAGTAAATATTCACCTATATTTTTTCTAGGCCAATTAAGATACAGTTTGTTACATGTAAAAGTTTAATTTATCTGGAATTTATTTTGATGTTAGATATGGAATAGGGACATAACTTTTTATTTTTGTCAACTGGGTAGCCAGTTTTCTTAGTATACTTTGAATAGGCCAGATGTAACCCACCAATTTGTAGTACTGGTTTTATTACAAATGTAATTGTTATATATATTTTGTCTAGTTTCTGGACTTTCTATTCTGTTCCATTTGCTTTGACTATATAACCAGGCATTAGAGGCATGGTCAGGATTTACTTGTTTTATAAGTGTATTGTAATGTCTGGAAGGGCAAACGTGCCCCCCCTCCCCGGCCCCCCACCAACATCACTCTTTTCTCCTCTAAAATTTTCCTGGGACTTCCTGCATGTTTATTCTTCCAGATGAACTTTTAAATTATTTGTTCAACTTCCCAACAAACATTTTTGGAATTTTAATTGGCCTTGCTTTAATTTCATAGAAGATTTTGGCAAGATTTTATATTTTTACAATATTGAACTTTCAGCTCCAGAAACCCATGAACTGTCTTCCTATTTGTTAAAATTGTCTTCCATGTCCCCATATAGAAATGTATAGCTTTTTTTGTATCAGTCCTGTACATTTCCAGCAAAGTTTATTCCTAGATATTTCATATTATTTTTTGTTTCATTTGTAGAGGGATCTTTTCCCCTCTGTATATTTTCTATTCAAAACAAAACAAAACACTTTCAAAGTATTCAGTTTATATTTCCAGATAGTTTTGGCTTCTTGTCTTTTTTTTTTTTTTAAAGAAGATGACCGGTAAGGGGATCTTAACCCTTGACTTGGTGTTGTCAGCACCACGCTCAAACCGGCCATCCCTATATGGGATCCGAACCCGGGGCCTTGGTGTTATCAGCACCACACTCTCCCGAGTGAGCCACGGGCCGGCCCTAGTTTTGGCTTCTTGAAAAAGCATATGCAAAAAGGATACTATCATTTGTGATATTACAGTATGTACTGTGTGAACTTGATTTATAGGGTATGACTGTTTAAGGAAAGAGTACATACCAGAAGCTATATCTCAATGAATATGATCCTTCCAAGCTGGTTATACATTTACGGCAATGAGAATAACAACTTACATTAAAAACAAAGGGTACTATCTTAAAGCAAAGAATTTGCCACCATTGAGGATATGAAAAAGAACAATAACTTGCTATGAGAACATTATCTGAAAATGGAATTTCAAAAATATTTTGCTATTATTGGAATAAATAGCAGTCTCTTAAAGTGACTTATCTGGAGGGACAACACTTAATTTAAGGTACAAGTCTAGTTTTTAGTTAAACAACATTACCTTCTTGACACACCTTATGTTGTCAGGTAGCAAAGAGATGACTGACAGATTTTGTTTGTTGTTTTAAAAGAATCATCATTTAATCAGATTGTTTTTGTATTAAATAGGATTCAGGTTGCCCCAGGCAGTATGGATTGGCAGTGTTTCAGCTATTTGGGAAAATGGAATTTGCCAGTTTTCGAAGACTATTTAAAATAAACACATTTCTTTTCATCCGTTCTGGAATTAAAGAGCATGTGTGGACTAACCTGGTATTTTAATCACCATTTAAAGTGTTCCTATAGAAAATGTGGTTCTGAGCTCTTAACAAGTGTCTTACAAATGACTTTAGGAATAAGGCCTTTCATAGGTTGAAGATTACTACGATTTCTCTGCATAATTTCTTCCTTGGAGACTAATAAAATAATTAATATTCTCAATTATTCTTAAGCAGCTTGCTATGACATTATTATTCATGGGTTTTTATAACTATTCTTAAATTACTGATATTTAAAAAATTTATATAGTTTCTTGGGATAAAGTTTATTATGTGTTGGGTAAAGAATGAACTATTTTTTTATTTGGTGGGTGAGGAGTCTGGCTGCAGGTTGAAATCCTTTGTGTGATCTTTCAGGCCTGCCAGGAGGCAATTACAAGGCTTTGCTTGGAAGGCCTTGTGGGCAGAAGCACCCCTCCCCACACCAGAGTTGTTGCACAGCCAGTGCATGGCAGTTTTCTGGAGGGATTGCAGTGAAGGACTCAGCCCCCAGCCAGGCAGCCTTCCTCATGTGTATAACTGCCCAGTTGCCTCCATTCAGAGGACTCCTTACTGAAGGCTTCTGCTGAGACATTTTCTCTACTTTGAGTCAGTACCATTGCACTCCAAGCCCTTTCTCTTCTCCTTGTCCCGCCTTCCTCCAACCCAGGAACTCCTCCCTTGACAGTGAAACAGTTTCCCCATTGATGCTGTATACACTTGATTCTCACCCATTGCCTTTCAATAGGAGGAAAATGGAACACTGAGGGGCTGGCACCTCTTTTTGACTCCTGCTTGCACTGTTGTAGTAAGACTTGATTGTTACTTTCAGCTTGACATGTCCTAATTGACTACCTCAACACCTCAGTACTAGATAGTGGGAGGTGGGGATGGTATTCCTAGTTATTTATTTATTTTAGTGTGTGTGCGTGTGTTCCTTTTCAAGCTTTAAGAGGTTCCCTTTTAAAATGTTCTTGGAATCAACTCACTCAATAATAATTTGACTTTACATTTGTGAAGCACTGGCTCATTCCATTCTTGGTTCAGCACTCTTTCTCTGTGCCACCCCACTGGATTGGTAAATTAGTCTTTCACCTCCTTGGGAAGTTGGGACTATTTAGAGCTCTTTAAGCAGCATCTTAGTGGAAGACTTGATCCTGTGGTATTCATGAAGCCCTATGGAAATTGTAAGGAAAGCATTGTAATGATAACAACAATAGTATCAGCTAATGTTTATTGAACACTTACCAGCATTGTACTACCTATATTACCTCCTGGAAGCTTCCAATATTTTGAAATAATCTTATTAGCCATGTTTTGTTGAGGAAATTGAGATTAGCAAAGTTAGATATCATGCCAGAAGTTGTCAAACTAAGACAACCGTGGTTGTAAGTGGCAGAGCCTGGATTCAACCTGGTCCAAACCTTTCACCTGTACGTGAAATTGCTTTACAAGGAGAATTGAGGTGATTCTGCCCTCCTTTGGGTATATCTGCCATTAAGGAGAAGTAAGAGTAGCATTCCGTGGTACAGAATCTTCTAATGCTGTATTTCTCAGTGTTGAGAAATAAGTCTTCATTTAAAGGAAAAAAATTCTCAGACCCTTGGGTTGATTTAAAATATTTTTACTTTTTTTTTTATAAACACAAACGTAGGTAAAAGCTCCTTGTGCATAGAGCTCCTATTCAGCTATAAAATCCAAATAAGTACAAATGCAACCACAAAACCAATAAAACTCAAATTTAAAGCATTATAGTATGACTGCTGATGTTTTAATGAAACTAAGTTGCATCTCTCATTATAAACAAGGCACTGACCATCCCCATACAGGTTCTTTTGACTTCAGGCCATCTGTGCTGTTGTTGCTATTTGTCTTCTCAATTCCCTCACCACTTCTCTCTATTCGAAATACTGCAGAATCCCTTTACAGTGTGATGTATACTCAGATGCATCATTTACATATTACATCTGTGCTGCTTGTTACCAGCAAGATCATAAATGCAAACACAGGAACTGAAATCAAGTAGCAGTTATGTGTATACCCTTATTGATTCTATTTTTAGATTATCATAGTAAAAACACAGTTTAAAAAAAGCATCTTAGGACCTTAGATTGGCAAACCCTGTTTTAGTAGATGTATCCAAGAGAGAGAGATTATTCCCAAAGAGCAAGGGATGGAGATCTATTATAATGACTTTCAGATTAAAATGAGGTGGTGGATGGGAATCCACGTTTTAGCTTTTGTCAGTGCTAAAATGTTTCTCTTTCATAGGTGTTTGTCGCATTGTGGTTTTAGCCACACTGTAAGAGCCTGTCGTTCAAAGCAGTACATCCTTCTCGTTGTTACGGTGTTACTTTTTTTTGTTACTAGGTGATGTCGATTAATAGATAAACTAAGAAGGCCTAATTGCTAACCAGTACCTCCTGTCTTCCCCTCCCCTTGTTTCTGTTAAAACCAGACTTCAGCCACATCATGTCTATCAGCCCCCCACCCCCATCCCTCCTACTGTCCTCTCCCCTCTTTATTTTATTTTTCCAGTCATCGCGGGCTTACTTCATAGTCATCGGTTATCACCATTACTTTCTGTACTACAAGCCTAATCCTAATCCTAAAGCCTAATCCAGATCAAACTAAATATTTTGTCCCCAAACTGCCAGGTAGTAGAGGAAATCAGTAACTGCTATATCAGGTCACTTTTGATTTCAGATAACAGAAAACTCAGATTGGCTTAAACAATTAAGGGAATGTTTTGGCTCAATAACAGAAAAAAACAGAAGTGGGACTGGCCTGAAATGAAACTTAACTATGATACTTAACAATGAGAACTCACTTCTTTTTATCTTCCCAGTTTTCTTTCCTCATAATTGGCTTTATTCTAAAGTTGTACCATGGCTGAAAGGACGACAGGACCCGAGCTGACAGTTCACCGGAGAAGTTCCGCTTTATTCAGGGGAGAAGCATACATTTATATAGAGCCGGGTTCCGGGAGAGGGTGGTTAGTACACGGGGCGGTAGTTGATTGGCTGGGGGCGGGTAATGATTTCTGATAGGCTGCACCTTGGTGCCGGCGAGATTGTTAGGACCCGGAAGAGAAAAGTGCCATGTTTTAGGGAGTGCCTCCTTTGGGGTCTTCTATGGGGCCTTACATTCCTCCCTTTTTCCTCTATTGGGGATAAGGTCGTTGAGGTCTCCAAACTACTTCCTGCTGGAGGGGGGCATCGTGGGAGGAGGAAACAGGGAGGAGATTATACCCCAAAGGAGAGTGGTCAACAGGGTGATTTCAAGGGGAGAGAAATCCGTGAAAGTTCCTTGGAGCCATAGGTCAGCCATCTGTTGTGCCCAATGGGAGTAAAGTAAGC
>NW_007727474.1:155451-157500 GCF_000696425.1 Galeopterus variegatus | reverse complement strand
GTCAAGGCTTGTTCAAGTTTAGTATTGATATCTTTAACTGCCCATAAAGTATGCCCTAGGGCCCCTCCCGACAATCCAAATCCATGAGGTTCATCGGTGGGCCTTGAGGGCAGGGCTTTAACCTGGAAATGTGGATCCATGGAGTTACTTGGTTGTTTGGTAGGGAAAGCTTGGCAGCTGTGGGAGTGCAGAGAATGGCTGGGTAAGGACCCTCCCACTTAGGAGTTAAAGGACTTTGTGGCTCTGTGGAAGTGTAGAATACTAAATCCCCAGGGTGTACTGTGGGGGTGTTTTGGGAGGAGGAAGGGCTAGGTAATAGCCAATCTTGGTGTTTCCAAAGTTCAGCTTGAAGATAAGAAAGCAGCGGGATAGCTAGGTTGGAGGGTATGGTTCCTTGTTTAGGGATGATCCCTGGAGGTAAAGGGGACCTCCCATACATAATTTCACAAGGGGAGAGGTTTGAAGGTTTCTTTGGGAGGACCCTGAGTCTGACCAAGGCTAGGGGTAAAAGGCGGGCCCAGTCAAGGTGAAGTTCCAGAGATCGTTTAGTAAGGATGTCTTTTAGAGCCCTGTTGGCACGCTCAACTTTTCCTGAGGCCTGGGGCCGGTAAGGACAGTGTAAATGCCAAGGGAGGGAGAGGGCTTGAGATAAATTTTGTGTTATTTGTGCAGTGAACTCTGGGCCGTTGTCCGTTTGTATAGAAGAGGGTATTCCGAATCTTGGGATAATCTGGGAGAGGAGTATGGAAGCCACAGTGGTGGCCCTCTTGTTAGTGGTGGGGAAGGCCTCTATCCACCCGGAGAAAGTATCTACCATTACTAGGAGGTATTGTTGACGTTTAGCAGTAGGCATGTGGGTGAAATCGATCTTGCAGTCTGCTGCAGGGATACTACCCCTAGCTTGGTGTGAGGGATATGGTTTGGCTTTTAAGGGAGTGTTAGGGTTGGTACGTTGGCAGATGGAGCAATTGCGAGAGATTTTTTGTAGAAGAGCTTTGTCTGCTGAAGTTAAAGGAAAGAAAGTTTGGAGGAAGAGTGTTAAACTTTGGGGATTTGAATGGAATAGATCATGGAGAAGATGGAAAAGAGAAGATTTATCATCTGGTGTCGGAGCGGGGTTGCCTATGGTGTCTGGTAGAAGAGGAAGAAGTGAATCGTTTGGGGTGTCAGGATCTGCGGTGGCGGCCATTCGTGCTGCATCGTCTGCCTTGCAATTGCCTTGGGTTATGGGAGAGTTGTCTTTTTGATGTGCTTTGCAATGGGAGACCCCTAACCGTGCGGGTAGCCGAGAGGCTTCAAGGAGCTTGTCTATTAAGGCAGAATTAGTTATGGCATTGCCTTTCGTATTGAGTAATCCCCTTTCTTTCCAAATTGCTGCATGGGATATGAGTATGTGGAAAACATATTTGGAATCTGTGTATAGGTAAAGGGATTTACCTTCTGCAAGTATACAGGCCCGAGTGGCCTGCTGGTTAGTGGTACCGGATGGTAATGAGGATCCATCCGTGAACCATGTGTAATCGGCCTCGGGTAGAGGGACTTCGGAAATGGAGGAGTGACAAGGAATGAAATTTTGGAGGGCTTCTAAACAGTCATGGACCGGGGTGTTGAGTGGATAGGAAATAGGGAGAAGGGTAGCAGGGTTTAGAGGCGAGCACGGGAGAAAGGTAATATCAGGATTTTCTAGGAAAGAGGAAAGTAAGCCTAAAAGCCTGGATGGGGGAAGGGAGTGTAGAGCCTTGTAGGTGAGGAGGTCTTTTAGATGGTGAGGCAAGAGTATGGTTAAGGGTGCACCAAATGTTAATTTATAAGCCTCCTTTTGCAGTAGATGTCCAGCAGCCAGGGCACGAAGGCAGGGAGCCCAGCCAAGGACAGTAGGGTCTAGTTGTTTGGACAAGTATGCTACTGGGGCGAAGGAGGGGCCATATGTTTGTCCTAACACACCCAGGGCTTGTCCCTCCCTTTTGTGTACGTAAAGGGAGAAGGGTTTAGTGAGGTCAGGCAGGTGTAAAGCAGGCGCCACGACTAGAGCCTGGCGGAGATTTGGAA
>NW_007727474.1:153619-154914 GCF_000696425.1 Galeopterus variegatus | reverse complement strand
AGGCGTATAGTGCGCGGGCCAATAAAGAGTGATTTGGGATCCATACTCTAAAGTATCCCACTAGGCCTAAGAAGGATAGAATTTCTGCTTTAGTTTTTGGAGTGGGTAGAGACTCTAAAAGCTGTACCCTATTAAAGGGTGATGGCCTTCCGAGAAGGAGATAATTCAAATCCTAGATAAGTAACTTCAGTGAGGGCTATTTGGTCTTTAGAAGGTGAAATGCGATACCCTTTGTCTGCCAGGAAATTAAGAAGGGAAGCGGTGTCAGCCTGTGATTGTTCCCAAGAGGGACTACAGAGCAAAAGGTCATCTACGTACTGTAGGAGAGTTGACTGTGCGTGGGAAGAGTGAAAATGTTTGAGGTCTTGGGCCAGCACTTGGCCAAAAAGGTGGGGCCTATCCCAGAATCCCTGAGGTAAAACAGTCCGGGTAAGCTGCTCTGAATGACGAGTGTTGGGGTCAGTCCATGTGAAAGCCAATAGATCCTGTGAGGAAGGATCTAAGGGGATGGAGAAGCTTTTAAGTCTAAAACTGAGAAGTAAGTAGTGGAGGCTGGAACCTGGGATAAGAGGGTGTAGGGGTTAGGGACGAGGGCATGGATAGGGATTACAGTGGAATTGATTGAACGGAGATCTTGGACCAATCGATAGGAGCCATTTGGCTTTTTTACCGCCAGTATGGGAGTATTGAAAGGCGATTGAGTGGGGCGGAGGTATGCCTTTCTGAGGAGGTCCTCGAGAATGGCTTGGAGTCTGCGAAGCGCTGTGGTGCTGACAGGGTACTGAGACTGACTTATATGTTTGGAGGGATCTTTTAGCCGAATTGTTATGGGAACGCAGTGGGCAGAAGAAGGATTGGTGATATCCCAAATAATGTTGTTGACGGGATGAATTAAGGAGGGGTAAGGTGTGTCTTTGTCGTCCTCGGAAAAGAGGGCTAAAAGGAATGAGGCTACAGAGGAGGAGGAGGGGGATACAGAGATGGAAACATGTAATTGGGCAAGAATATCTCTTCCCAATAGAGGGACTTGACATTGAGGCATGACTAAGAAGGAATGAGAGAAAGAGGATGGGACGCCCTCGATGTGACAGTTTAATGGAGGTGTTTTATGGAGAAAAATTTGTTTTCCTTCTACCCCGACTATAGGAGAACTACTGGGTGTAGTTGGTCCCTTAAATTCCTTTAAGACCGAAAATTCCTTTTAGACCTGTGTCTAAGAGGAAGGAAATAGGATAACCATCTACAATAATAGTTACCCTGGGTTCACTTTTTGTGATGTTAATGGTCGGGAAGGA